>NC_025993.2:185944908-186201113 GCF_000442705.2 Elaeis guineensis | reverse complement strand
TTTCAAATCTGGCTATAGATTCTGAGTATCTTACTTCTAATTTTTTATGGCCTGAAATCCCATAACAACTCCAGAGTCCTTGTTCCATTACCTTCCTAAGTTAGTATGAATTCTATACTCCACACTATGATTTTCCTGCACTAGAAATTTGGCCTTACAAAATTTACATGTCAGTAGTTGCTATCAAGTGCTATATCTTCTCTGAACTGAAGCCTTTTAAGTTTCTTTTCACTGCATTCACTCAGGTTCTTTCATCTCAAAAAAAGAAAAAACAAAACAAAAAAAAAAGGACACCATAATGAATGGTGAAGTAGGATTTGTGATGCAGAAACTAGACACCATGATGTTGGAAGTAGACTTGCTGAGTTATGTTTAAAAAAGAAGCAACTTTAGAAGCAGGTTCAGGAACACCATAGATTGTGGGCAGTCAACCTATACAAAGGTAGCTCTACCCGAAATGTTATTAGTTGGCTGTACTTTGTTTCTTTAATTGTTGATAGAATTTTTTGGCATTCAAAATATATAATTGCCTAGAGCTAATTGACAGCATCAATTTGACATACTCTCTGTGTGTACCAAATTGCAGCATTTGTTATCATCATCAATGGACAAAACTGTTAGACTGTGGGATATAGAGAGCAAGGCTTGCCTAAAGTTGTTTGCCCACAATGATTATGGTAAGACAATCTCCATTTGGGTTCTATTCTATTCTTGCTTCATCACTGATGTCAGAACTTATTATAATTCTTGTGGAATGTATTCTTCCTGATGAAGTTTGGGTTTTGTGATGGAATTGGTGGAACAGTAACATGTATCCAGTTCAATCCGACAGATGATAGTTACTTCATCAGTGGCTCTCTTGATGCCAAGGTCCGCATATGGAGCATACCAGACCGTCAAGTTGTTGACTGGAGCGATCTCCATGAAATGGTTACTGCTGTGTGCTACACGCCAGATGGTCAGGTGCAACCAAGTGATTTATGTTTGTCAAAACCTTGTCAACATGTTATTTATTTAGTGATTCCAATTACTGATGGGTTGCTTTCTTTTTCTTAATCTCTGGAAGGGTGCATTAGTTGGTTCCCATAAAGGAAGCTGCCGCTATTACAAGACCTCTGGTATGAAACTTGTGGTTAAATTCTTGTATCATAATATATCTACTTTCAGGAAGTAACTGTAGAAATTTATCATCTTGTTGCACTATTCCGTAGTAGCTTGTTTGTTAAACTTTGAGCTTCCATAATTTGTGCAGTACAAATAAGTTTGTCAATATTGTTTATTCACATACTATATCTTGGATAGAGACAATAATACTGCTACTTACATGTGGTATATCATTATTAAACATCTTAAGGGTTCTAGTGGATTGCATAGATCTGTATATGATGTGCATGTCTGATTTGAGCTTGACCAGTGAGGCATGGGCAGAGATACAAGATATGGATACAGAAATCTTGAACAGACTAGTATGTATCTTTTCTGGGATTGGGTAATGAATTTATACTCTGTGCAACAACATCAATGTCTATCATCCATCATCTGTACATTATTCAAATCCATAGACCACTTTGACATCACCATCACAAATTCTAGGGGAAACCATTCAACATGTCCATCATCTAAAGGTCAACATACATTAGGGAGAAAGAAAAGAAGACCCTCCTCATTCCCAGAGGTCCTCCATGTCAAGGATAGTATTTTATCACTTTATTTTTGCCCCCAAGTTGCTTTATATGTAGACTAATACCACTTTGTCTATGGGTCATGTCCACTCTTGCCGTTGTTGTGTTCTTGGTGAGGACATGAGTCAGAGCAAACCCCTGGACCACCTCTGAGAAAGTTGCTGTTGAGGCTGCGGGTAGATCCCTTAATTGATGATTGCATTTTAAATGCATTTTTGGTACAGTTGGGAACTCAAATTTTTATTTGGTTGTAGATGGTTAATGGACTGTCCTATGCACAGAGGTGATTGTTCATACCAAACTTACCAGTTTACGTATAATTGATATGCATAAATCATTCCCAATACAGGCACCTGTTTGTGTTCATGGTCATATCAGTGACCTCTAGCTCTGTATTAAACTTACCAATGTAAATGACTTTTGTCTAAATCTTTTACTGTGGCAGATTATAAGCTTAACCAGGAAGCTCAGATAGATATTAGGAGCAAAAAAAAGAAGTCTCATGCAAAAAAAATTACTGGCTTCCAGGTATTCTGTTCATTTCTTTTATGCTTTATACCAAGAAAACAACATAGAATTTGCTCAGTCTTATATTCAGTGAATAGATGTTTTGATTAAATTATCAACAAAAAGCATTTCTTTGGCCCTATTTAAACAAATAGATGTTCTTGATTGGCCTTTCATTTGTGCTCAGCTCATCTGTTTCTCTTATTTCACGGTTAGTCTTCATGTGCTAGAATGCGTGCTGGATGACTGATTCATGTCTAAACAGTTTGCTCCAGGCAATCCATCTGAAGTGTTAATTACCTCAGCTGATTCACAGATTCGGGTGTTTGATGGTCTTGATATGATTCACAAATTCAGAGGTATTACTGAATAAAAAGAAATAAATCTTTAGTTCATTTAGAATAAGAATTCATGCAAATTTAGTATATATAAGAAGATTTTATTGCCAAGAAGTTGCCTTTTTTTTTTTTTTAAGGTCACAAATGTGTTGCTACTTTTTGATAATGTAGTGTTATAAGCTAAAATCATCTGAAATCTTGATATGTTATTTCATTTGATATTTGCTCCAAAGATGCGAGTTTGCTCTCAACACTTGGTAGCAGTTGATACATGTCTGCTAATTCATTGATGCATGAAATTTAGTATTCAGCTGGTTATATTATTATTTTTTCACATAAGACTTCATATCATATCATGTAACACCTGGTAGTTCTGATTTCATTAAACCTTTTATTCTGTTCTGTACTAATATACTTGATTCAAACATGTATGTTCTGGTGAATTTTCTTCAGAAAATTGTCATTAGGTGCCCATTTCATGAGAGAGCCTCATTGAGCCTCCTTTGTTTCTGATCAATTACAATTTAGTATAAACAGTTGTGTTTTAGTGCTTCATTATACTGAAATATCAATGACATATTTTTGCTACACACTTTGAACAAATATTATTGTTTGAGGGAATTTATTTGAAGAAAACAGAAATAGAACATGAGGTTTGAGCAAAATGAGTAAAAAAAATTGTGTGGTCTAGTTGGTGGAGTTGGACAGTATGTCAAAAACAATTATAAAAGTGTAAAATGGATCATTTTTCTAAACATACAATCTGTACTACAGTATTACTTAGAAAAGGATGTTTCTGACATGGTTAATATCATGTTGAGTGAATTAGATTGCGAGCGAGACTTGGTGAAAATCTACTAAGATAGTTATGGGGTATATGAGAGTTTTGATAAAGTCACGTTATAAGGAAGGTGCACTGAAGATATTTTTGAATGAATATGTGGGCAAAGTAGGAGACAGGGTAGATTAGGATCTAGTCCTTTGGAGGATAAAGTGGTGAATTTATATAGTTCATTTATCTACAATGGGAAGAAAATGTCACTTCAGCAAGGCTAGTTATGAAGTAAAAGAGAAGACAAATAGACTAGATTGAATTGGTGGATTGATGCGACATTCTAACTGTAATCAAGGTTTTACGTCTCGGTAGGACAAGAGGCGTTCCAACCGTCCCGTCCTGTTCCTATAAGAAAATAGGATCAGGACAGGTTTGGAACTTCGAAATCCATCCATACAGGGAGAGAAGAAGAAAGAGGAAAGAAAGAAAGAAAGAAAGAAAAGATAAAGAGAAGGAAAAAATGAAAGGAAAGAAGAAGAAAAATGAAAAAAAGAAAAGCAAGGGAGAAGAAAAGAAAGAAAAAGGAAAGAGAGGAAGTTAGAGGGAAAAGGGAGAAAAAGAGGAAGAAAGAGAAAAAGAAAAAAGAAAGAGAGGATATCTACGGAGATGCATGATCGGGATTGCTGTTGGAACAAGATGGGATAGTAGGGTATCCTGTTCCATGGAGAAATTGGGACATCTCCATCCCATGGAATTTAAAACCTTGACTATAATAACAATATTAGAAATGTTAAAGGAAATATCTTTTCATATTTCGAGTATTCAGATAAGGATTGGAGTGTGATAGAAGGGAATATCTAAAATTAGTTGGATCTGATCATTGAAAAACACCATGAAGACTACCTGTAGGAACTGTTTGACCATGGATGGCAGAACCATCCCAAATCATCTGGTTTGAGGTGTGCCGAGCCATGCCGGCAGCAGACCGGGACAATTCCCGCCAAGCAAAATGAGATACCGGTGACGGAGTGGAAGAGGGAGAAGAAAAGAGAGAAAGAGGGAGAGGAAGGGGGCAAGGGAAGGGGGGTGAGAGAAATGCCGAGAGAGGAAGAGAGGGGCTTGGAAGCCAAGCCCTCCTCTCCTCCTTCAATTGTCCGCATGCAGTCTCCATTGGGCGGAGCCCCATTTCAAACGAAACATGGCTTAGCCTGTTTTGTTTCTTTTTTTTTTGGCTTATTGGAGTGAAGTCAGTAGAGGGCTTCACAAAAAAAAAAAAAAAGAAACAAAGTTTGCCGACTTTACTTAAATAAGCAAAAAAACATTAAACAAAATGGGCCTGAGCCTTATTTCATTCAAAACAAGGGCTCAAAGTCCAATGAAGACTACATGTGGATGACTGAATGACCGAAGGAGAAGAGGACAGCTTTCGAGCCCCCACCCCCTCTCTTGCTCTCCTAATGTCTCTCTCTCTCACTCTCTCCCCCCCTTTGAGCCTCTGTTTCTTTCAAAATAGAGCTCTGCCCAATGGAGCCTGCATGTGGATGACCAAAGGAGAAGAGGAGGGCTTTTGAGCCCCTTCTCTCTCCATCTCCGGACATCTCTCTCTCTCTCTCTCTCTCTCTGATTTTCATTTTTCAGTATGCACTCGAAGTCTAGGACAGAACAGCATGGTACAATATGTACTGTACCGTTGGGCTACCAGCATGAGTACCAGCTCTGGTACTGCAAATGACTTAATAGAAGTGAAATGAATGATTAGTACGGACTTCTTGAAACTATGGTATTTCCAATTGCAATATGCCATCATTTGTGCCAATTTCAAGACGCTAGCTTTTTTGCTTTTGTTTTATTTGCAATAGTAGCTATAAATAGGTGCCTCCTTTTGTATATTTTCAGCGTGCCTCAGACATACAGGGTGAATTTAGTCTGCAAGTGTTGTTGGCAGAATAAATATTTTCAAGGCTATTTGTGATTCTTAAAATTTGGCTTGACTGAAAAAATAAATGAATCATAATAATAGTAACATAATATTTGAAGTGTACTTTAGGGTGGTTAGTGGTGGTAGCTCTCCTTCAAATGGAGGAGGTTCTGGTCTAGCTGAGGGAGGTTTTTTTCCATAGTTCTATTGGGTTACTTCTCTTGCTTTTCCCTAAAAAATGAGGGAAAGAATTTTAGAAAGAACAAAGTAGTCAATGAAATTCATGGTTCTGGTAGAGATTGTTAAGCTTTCCTTGGTTGTTTGACTTGCTGAAGTTCATGGTTTGGGTTTAGACTTTCAAATGAAAGACCTCTAGCAGTCACTGATTTAATGCTTTAATGTAATTGATTATTACTCCTTGCAATACAAATTATTTTCTTTTTAGAATTCTACTTTTTAAATGAAATGGATCAACATTGTCTTCTACTCTTTAATGCAGTGTTTAAAAAAAATAATCTTGAATCATAATTTTTCTAAAAATTATGAGACATATATAAAATCTATAACTGATTATAAAATATCAAAATCTATTTAAAATATCTTCATCTAATGATCTAGACATGTATAATAATTATCCTAGTTAGATAAAAGCAAATACTGGTATAATGGTTAAGAGGCTTTATGTTGAACAATAGGTTAGTGGCTTGAATCCCACTTCAAAGACCATTTTTTAAACTTTGTTATAAGACCCAATTCACCAAGTTAAGGCTGTGCGTTCACTAATTTTTCTAAAATCTCACATTGTCTGTGTGAATCCCACAAACCCAAAATCATATATTTGATTCTCCTTCCTGTGCAGCAAGTAACCTTGCATATCCCTCCCCTGACATAAAAGATCAGATTATGTAATATGTAGCATCAGCTTGCCTTTGGACTTACCGTTGCTATCACTTCTTGCCAACTGCTCTAGGTCATCATAAGGTTCTGAATCTCCATCATGTCTATGCATCCTCAAGCATCTGCCTCAAGTATTCCACTCATTTTTCATCAACACCATTCCTTCTATGACCATATACTAGTTGGCAATTGTCTATACATTTATGTACTATTGACTTAAGGTTCCAAGTACCAGCCCATGTTGGTCCTTGCTTGCCTCCACATACTTGAACTAAAATGGTATTGATCCTTCTTTAACTTCTTCTTTTCTTTTTTTTTTTTTTTTCTAATTTCACCATAGCATGGCTTGAGTGAAAAACCAGCATAGCCCCCAACACTTGAAACCTTGTTATTGACAAATTTATTGGTCCTTGCATGATTGATTGGCAGGTCTCATTGCAAACTCATGGATCAATACAATTTTAGGGGATGTGGTAGATTGCTACTGTAGCAGCTTAGTATTACACAGTCATGTACAAATATTCTTTTTCTCTTACATAAATTTTACCTGTATTGCATGGAGTATATGTTTGTATGTGTATGTATATAAATGTATAGATACATACATACATGCACATATGTATGTTTTAAGATATGTAGATATTAATTCATAAAGTGGATTTTTAATTTATTCGGCCTATCATGTGTTTTACTACACTAGTACAATTGATACTTTTCATTTTGTACCAACTTGATATATAGGTTAGAGACATCCAAAACATTTGAATTTTGATCTCTGGTTATTTTTGTAATGCAGATTATGTGCAGTGGTTTGGATCTTGAGCTTAGAGAGTCTATCATTGATTTATATGTCCATATGTATGTAATTTATGTATGCAAGTAAGTACATACGTGCGTATGTATGTAGGTACAAACATATGTACTTATGTATGCATGTATATATGCATGCAGGTATATGTATGCATATGTACGTAAGTACATATATATATATATATGTGTGTGTGTGTGTGTATGAATGTATTAATGGGTAAATATATGTATGTAACATGCATATACATGGAAGGCTGAACCATCCTGAACTGTTTGGTTCAAGGCATGTCAAACCATATTGCCAGTGAACTAGGATGGTTCCGACCTTCAAAACGAGACATTGACGAGGAATCGGGGGAGGGGGAAGGAAAGAGAGGAAAGTGAGAGGGAAGGGGAGGGAAGAAAAGGGAGAGGGAGAAATAGCCTTCGGAGGTCAGGCGAGGCTACCATTGCATTGTCGAGGTGGTGGGCCTTGTCCCGATCTGACACAGCTCGAGAAAGAGAGGGAAAGAGAGGAAAGAGAGAGAGAATGGGAGGGAAGGAAAAGGAGAGGGAGAAATTGCCTTCAAAGGCCATTGGAGGACCGTCAGAGGCGCTGCAGATGCCGTGGGCCTCCATTCGATCCAAACTGGGGCTGAAGTCCCTGTTTCTTTTTCATTTTGATTCTATCATGCAAAGTCGGCAATGTTACCGACTTCTCCATTATTTTTCTTTTTTTAGGATTTTCCATTAAAGTCGGCAAAAAGCTGTCCACTTCAATAGAAATCTAAAGAAAAAAAGAAAAATAACAGGAAAGTTGGCAACTCCATTGTCGACTTCGTCCGATAGAATCAAAATAAAAAAGAAACAGGAGACAAAGTCCCTATTTTGATCGAACGAAGGCCTACTACCTCTGCAACGCCTTCGGGGGCCGTTTCTCCCTTTCCTTTTCCTTCCCTCTCCTTCATTGTCTCTCTTTCCTTCTCTTCTCCCCCTCCCTACTCTATCGGATCAGGACGAGGGCCACTGCCTCGACAACGGTAGTGATGGCCTCGTCGGCCCTCTGGCGGCCTTCAAAGGTCATTCCCCCTCTCCCTTTCCTTCCCTCCCCTTTTCTCTCTATCTTTTCCCCTTTCCTTCTCCCTCTCACCCTCTCTACTTGGTTGATTCAGGCCCGACATGAAATGGTACAGTGACGTACTGAACCGTGTCATAGGCCAACTGGTTCGAGATCCAATACTGACATGGCAAACCTTGTATAATCCACACACACACACACATATATGCATATATTTATTGTCTAAACTATAAAAACTTTCCAAAACCTAGGATCTAGAAAAAATTAAGTCGTGTTCGTAGCCCGCTCTTTGTATTTTGTTAGCATTAAGGGGAGAATTGAGATATGCTAACTGACAAGGTAGGTATGTATGTATGCATGCCTGCATGCGTCTATGTATGTAGACATACATAAGTACATAGGTACATATATATATACACACACACATACATATGTATACATATATACAAACATTTATCGCCTGAACTACAAAAATTTCTTAAAATCTATGATGTGGAAAATTTAGAACATGATTATGGCTCCCTATTTGTATTTTCTTGACATTAAGGGAAAATTCAGATATGCTGAGTAACATAGGTAATACATTTTTTCTACAATAAATTTTAAAAAAAGGATACCTTGTTTAAGATTATTGAATGATAATAACAAATCATTTTTAAATGGTAATAGCAATTGATAACTACATTGTTTTATTTGGTTTGACTTTTAAATCCAAGTAATACTTTTTTTGAAAATACTATAAAACTTGCTAAATAATAGTAAAACAAAATAATATTCTGTAGCTTGATAATTAGCTTTGAAATTAAAATGATCATCGGCATTCCATATTATCAAAATATAATAAAAAATTTATGATATCAATGTTATATTAAGTTTTTTTATACAAAATATCCAACTATGATTTCAATAATAATATATGTTATTGACCACTGAACTTCAGTTTTGATCATACAATCCTTGCCACTTGGGCTAGGGTTAGGAGTCTGATTCCATAGGGTGGCGGCCTGCACTTTGATCCCTGATTATATAAGCCTTGTCTCACAAGCAGCATCTAGATCTGCCTGGAGGCCTGTGCTCCAACCAAGGTGGGGCTGTTATAGGCTAGAGAGTGGAGAGTGGTCCCTCTAATCTTAAAAGGAAAAGAAGGGTTCTACAGAGTTATATACGTAAAGTTGTTATAAGATACTTTTTCAAAAGCAGCAGTGCTGAGATATGATGGAAATTGTTTTACAAAATTACAGAAATTGGAATTTTTTCTTTTTTGGTGGTAAGAAAGTTCAGCTTTTACTGCTAACCTAACACATCAAATTTGGGGCTTTGCCAATTTTTCCATTGGGATCGCAGCAGTGGATCACTTTCTTAACAATGATAAGAACTGTTTATCTTGCTGTCATATAAGACTAAAATCTGGTTTTAAATTTTCAGTTTGTTGGATAGGAATTACGTTGCTTGAAGACACTAGATGATTTATTTTGAGATGCTTATTTTACATACAAACATGCAGAAAGATGAGTAGAAATCCATAAAAAGAATTTTAATAGTTTGATAAAAAATAAAAAAAAAATAAAAACTCACCAATGCAAGTCGATGACATCCACTGTTTCCATACTTGGCCCCAAGTGACCTAGCAGCACATGAGCAATAGGCCAACATATGGAACCAAATAAAATCTTTTTTTTTTTTAAGATCAAAAACCAAATAAAACTCACCAATGCAAGTCTATGACATCCATTTTTAGTCTAATTTTAATTAATTTAACAACTTGAATGAATCATGATTCTGAAATGTGGTTCAAGGTATGGTAGATATTCGACATGCGCTACTTGCCTTTTCCATCATGTTCTTTATTTATGAAGCATTTGACTGATGGAATTTTTCTCTATAAACTCTTTCACATCTGATATCCCCCCACTCCTTCCCTTGCAGGAGCCCACTTTACATAAAAACTATAAATTGAGTGCCTAGTGTTTAGCCTACTACACACATCAATCATTTTTCTTGCATTAGTGATGAGCAATTCCTTTTTCCGCATGGTTGCATGTTTGATGCACTTGAGAGTCTCAGTGCAGCTTAATTCTTCATATAGAAGCATGTCTGTGATAGACACTGTTTTTTAAGAGAAATTAAGACAAGTTATCAGCATGCACTAGATTATTGGAAGGTGGTTGGCTATCAAAATAAGAAAAGTCGTCACATCACATTAATTAACAATGGCACTTTACCATATCTTTTTTGAGATAGTTGATAGAGAAGTTAAAGACTTGCCATTGATGGGAAACTATGATCACAAGGGAAACATGATGAAAGAATATCATCTGTTCCCTAATGAATATCTAAGGAATCTTTAAAATTTTCATTGCTGAAAGTTGAATAAACTGCTTTGTTGTAAAGAAAAGCCTGATATGCTGCTTGTTACTTTGAAGATGCCTGGAGTTGAAAATTTGGTTCTATTGCGGCAAGATGGAACTGGTTTTTTGCTTTTTAATAGCAATGGCAGTTTATACGATGATTGTCCATAACAATTGTGGGTTTCAGGTTTCAGGAACACCAGCAGTCAAATTTCAGCATCATACACCTCTGATGGGAAGTATGTTGTGTGTGCAAGTGAGGACTCCCATGTGTATATATGGAAGCGAGATCCAGCACGCAGCCTTGGTGCTGGAGGGAAAAACAAAGGTTGGAGTACCACCCGATCTCACGAGCACTTCTTTTGTAAAGATGTCTCAGTCGCAATCCCATGGCCTGGTAGTGGAAGTAACTTGGGACCAACATCACCGTCTTTGCCACTGTGGTCTAGAAGGTATACTCATGAACAGGGTGAGAGCAGCGATTCCCAAATATCCACCACCTCTGAGGATAACTTCCCCATCAGCAGGAGCCATTACCCGTCTCTTCCAAAGAAGAATTCCTCAGAGCAGACACTTCCCTGTATAGATGAATTCCACGACATCTCTCACTTGGGATCAGAAATTGGCACTGGGTCATTTGTTTCATCTTCTTCTTCAATGCGGTCTGGCGCGGCTTCCTCTTCGGTATCAGATTCTGGCATCCTTTCATCATCCTTGTTATCTTGGGGATGGTCTGTTGGTGGCAGCAATAGGACCAGCAATATCGGTGCCGCAAATGCGTGGGGTCTAGTAGTAGTGACGGCTAGTCTGGGAGGGGATATCAGAATATACCAAAATTTTGGCCTGCCACTTCGGCTTAGCCGGCAAACCAATTTATTCTATTAAATTACTCCCAGCTGTGTTGACGTGCCCAAAATCCACTTGTGGCCGCAAAGATCAGCCTTATATGGCTGTGCGTGAGGCATGTGAATTTTGAGGTTCTAGGACATGTTCAGGCCCGATGTGGCAGAACTGGCTCGTTCTGCGAGCATATTGTATCAGCTAACACCGCACATCATGTTACAAAGCGCTGCTTGTTTGTATATATTAGAATAGACATCAGCTTGGCCTTAAGAGGTAAAATTCAGCTGTAAGATTGGCATTTACATTTTTCTGATTAGAAAACAGGACCAAGTCGCTCACCCGTCTAAAGTTCTATCCATTCGGATCTGCCCATTGCCAGAATTTCTACTTTGATGCACCTCTTTTTTACTTAATCATAGTAGTTGCACATTGCATTGCTGGGAGCTTTGACAGGTCAACTGGACAGGCATAAAGGGCTCGTGGACGCAACCTTGACAAGAATGGTACAACAAATGATCCTCAGGATCTTGCTAAATGCTAAGAGCAGGTACTAATAAAGATTTGGGGCTTGTTTGGAGGTTACTAGTTAAGAACGGAAAAGATGTGGGCCGGAAAAGATGTGGCAGTCTCAAGCGATCAGGTAGAACTGGTATTCCAGACTTTTAGACTGGCAAAAAATAAAGATGGAAAATAGTTAAAAAGGGAATAAATAAACTAAATCATCAGTAATCACTTTATGATCAGATAATTATAGGTTAGAACTCTGTACTGTTTAATTAACATTGTTAGATATATTAAATTCATGATTTTTGGATCATTTATCTCCCATTCTTCCGAATACTTCTACTAAGAAAGAGGTATTTGTGGATTTTCACTAATTACGATGAATGGGGAATACTACCAGTCCTCGGTTACAGATGGATCAATGGTTCCAAGCGTCAAATACCATGGTTGATATTTATCAATGAATCGAGGTGGGATAAGGACCAAGGCTCTTTCTGCTTCCAAACTGGCCTTGAGACTCCTTTGGTCTCTTTCTCATCTCTTTAGCCCATTATTTGGTACGAAAGATGGATTAAAAAAAAGGATAGATGGATAAAGAAAAGGATGGATGAATTTTTTATTCATCTTCTCATATATTTGGTAAAACATAAAAAGATGGATAGAAATAATTTTCTCCTCTATTTAGTATAAGAGGAATGAAAAGAAGGATAGATGATATTTGTATAATATTTTTACTAAACTACCCTTTGATAAAAATATTATTATTAATTTATAATATTTATTTATACTAAACAAGTAAACAATATATAAACCTATATAATTTATAATTATATAAAAAATTATAAAAATATTTAATTTAATACAAGAGTTTATAAATTAACTATTAATGGATTAATTATATAAATAACTAATTAATTTATAATTTAATTTAAATAGTTAATTAATATTATACAAATAGTTAATTAAAAAATAGTAAATAAAAATAGAGATATTTAATTATAATTATGTGAATTATATATTAAAATTAAAATAATGACTAATAAAATTTAATAGTATATATAAAAATATATATAAATATTATGAATAAAAAAGTGAAGAAGTATTATAATTTTATTAAAAAATAATGGGGATAATTTTGTCAATGTAAAAGTCTATCCTTCAATGCTTCATCCATTCTTTCTTTATCCTCCTAATTTGGGACGATGCAAATTGGTAGGCCAGGATAAATAAGCAATATCTCCTTTTTCATCCATCCTTCCTGTGACTTTTTGAATTAAATGATGGAAGGAGGCTATCCATCCTTCCAATGCTATCCATCTATCCTCTTATGATCCCAACCAAATATAGAGTTAAAGATAAGTTTTTTGCTGCCAGTTTTTCTCCTTGATGAAAATATTAGCTCAACCAGCATATATCAAAAAAGCTTATTTCAATGAAAGACCTTGTCACATTTGGCACGCCTATTGATCCAATTGACTGGCCTAATACTCTGGTCTAATTTTTTAAGGAAAAATAAAAATATTTTTTTTGCAAACCCTACTCAGTATTATCTTTCACTACAAGAAAACAACTTTTTTGCAATGAAATTATTTACGACGAAAATATTTTCATTGCCAATAACACTATTTACGATGAAAAAATTATTTATTGCAAAAAAAAATTTTCATCGTAAATAGTCACGTATTAGTGATGAAAAAAAAATTATCTTAAATATAAATTATTTACGATGAATATTTTTATTATAAATAATATATCATTTATTTTAATTTTAAAATTTTAAATATTAGCGATGAAAATATTTTTATCGTAAATAATTTAAGTATTTATGATGAAAAATTAGTTTTCATCATCAATAGGTTTATTTGCAATGCAAATATTATCGTCGTCAATATTTGAAAAAAATTAAAAATTTAAAAAATTTAAAAAATATTGATTATTTATGATAAAATTTTTTTATCATAAATAATTAAATTTCATTGTAAATACTTAATTATTGACAATGAAAATATTTTCATTGTCAATATTTAAAAAAATTAAAAATTTAAAAAAATTTAAAATTACTTATTATTTGTGATGAAAATTTTTCATCATAAATAATCAAGTATTTCGATGAAAAAAAAATTTCATCATCAATACTCAATTATTTACGAAGAAAATAGTTTCATCATCAATATTTAAAAAAATAAAAAATTAAAAAAAATCAAAAGTTACTTATTATTTACGATGAAAATTTTTATCTTAAATAATTAAGTGTTTATGATGAAAAAAAATTTATATTGTAAATACTAATTATTTATGATGAAAATATTTTCATCATCAATATTTAAAAAATTAAAAATTTAAAAAATCATAAAATTTAAATTTTTAATTTTATGTAAGATAACTGCATCTATTTTTTGTAGCAGTTATATATATTTTTTATCTTTTTACATGGTAAAGAAGCAAATGTGAGTTATTATTCAGATCGAATTTTTTGTATAAAAAAATCATATGAAAGTGGATAATATTTACAGAGTAGAATAAATAGATCCTTTTAAATGAAATGGGCTATGTGTTTATTTACGACGTAAAATTTATTTATTCATCGCTGTCACTATTATTAGTGATATCAATGAATTTTTTTGATAGAATGTGTCTTAAACTATATCTTTCCGACTGCCCTCTCTCTTTCTAGTTCTCTCTGCATCTTTTTTTTTTCCTCTAATGTAATGTTGTAACTCTAACTCCCTCTCCTGTCATCAGAAGATAGCTATCGTATAAATATTATAGTTATGGTTATATCATAGCAATAGAATAATCAAAATTGTTAGACAACCACAACGTAATTATGGCACACCTGCTACATGCTAACGCATGATTGGATATACATGCAGGTCTGATTTCAGGGGAGTACCATCCTAATCATTTCAATTAAAATCTAAAGCTAGTTGATATGACAACACCTGTGCAAAATTCCTAGGGGTAATTTTCCACCCATTTAGATTATGGAGCTAGTTCACAAAATTAAAAACTACATTACCAAGTGCGGAGAAATTTAAAGCATAGGTGCTAGCCATCTATATACACAGAATTTTTATTGATTAATTAATTAAAAAAAACCAGAAACGCAATGTACGGATTTTTAGCTCGTCAGCCAGTTTGCTTAATAATTTTTCAATTTGTCGTATGATCATCCAAATACCTGAACAGCGGAATTGGATATCCTAAACAGAGATCTGAACAGAGGAATCAGATGCCCTGAACGGAGAAGGCTGTCTCTGCTTAGTGGGGTAAAGGTCCCCTCGTGGGCGATTAAGGCGTGGCGATCCGAGATAAAGCGCGCTACCGCCCACGCACCTTAACGGATCCCTTGTAGAGACGGCCCAATATATATATATATATATATATCTCGCAATATACAAAAGGTGGTGAACCGGTGACCTATCCCCATTGCACGGCACTGAAACACCGGCGGCCATGATTAAAGGCTGAACTCAAGGAACATATCCCCGCATGTCTGGGCTGAGAATTGAATCTCCCTCCCGTTCTCCCACGCAAGGGAGCAAGCAAACTGCTAGCATCCGGATATTCAGTCTCTGCAAGTAAGGTGCAGCAAGATTGCTTGCCCAAAAACAAAGAAAAGTTTGACAGGATTCGCGAACTCCATTACCGAATAAGGAAACCGTACACATGAGTTCCAGCTTGTATGTTACAAGGAAGAAGGAGACTGTGGATGCCACACACTCCCATCTCACACGTACGAAAAGAAGAAATGCTCAGAGCTCATCTTCTCGTGTAGAAGAACCTCCCATGATGTTCTCCTTTGAGGTCTCGTAGTCGGAGGCAACGGTCTTCTTGGCGGCATCCAGAGTTTCTCCGGCCTTGGTTCTGGCGGCATCATACGCCTCCTTAACTTTCTCTTTGGCCTTCTCCTTGGCCTTGAGGAGCTGCTCCTGGGCCTCCGCCGCTTCCCTTGTGGCCCCGCTCGCAGCCTCCTTAGTGGTACCCACGGCGGCATCCTTGGACTTCCCTGTCTTCTCCATCAGACATTCTCCTGCCTCGCCTGCCTTCTCTGCAGCACGGCGTCCCATCTCTGCCAAAAATTTCAGCAACAAAAGCTCAATCTATGATACCGACAGGATAAGTAGTCAGAGATTCGGACCTGACGGAAATCTGTCTTATCATCTACCCTCCGCTCGTTCTACATATGATAATCATATAGGGATAGTATTTATCTCTATTCCGCTTGATCTGGCAGGTTAGGTCATGATGTCCTTACCGGAGGCAAGCTCTTGCACTTTATCCTTGCTCCTCTTAGCTGCTTCGCCCGTTGCATGGGCAGCCTGCTTGGCTGCCTCGTTGATGTCCGACGCCCTGTCTGCGGATTTGTACGAACATGTATATTTAGTAGTGTAAGTAGTAGACAAGCTAGGGAAAGGGACTGGTTTTCGTCAGTTCACGGCACCGATAGATGTCGATTTATTTTAATTCGTAATCACTCACCGGAAGCCATCTCTTGGGCCTTTATTTTGGCGCTCTCCACAGCATCTCGGGCCTTCTGAGTTGCCTCCTCCTCCTCTTGCTTCTGCTGGTGTTTGAGACCCAATCCCTCAGAGATCTTGTCCTTGGCCCAGATGGTCCAAGACTCGGACGAGTCCTCCTCCTCTGCCTTCCCGGTTTCCTCCTCCTCTGCACCAGATTCTGTTGTCTCTGCGAAAGCCGCCGCCGCCGCCACCGCCGCCGCTAGGAGCAGCAGAGCGAGTAGCAGCAGCATCCGCACCGTGGAGCCCTGGTGGGTGCCCATTCGCATGAGTCGTCCGCAAGACTACGTACCTGATGATTGATTAGCGTGGAGTTCCACAAGAAGTATCGCCTTGGTGCTGTTCTTTGCCTGAGGAAGAGAGCATTTGCAAGGGAGTGACGGGACGGGGCAGGAGGGGAGCGGGCATATTAAAGCCCGCAAACCAGCAGGGCCTGGTAGCTTATCGCGCGGGATGGGATGCAACGTGGCCCTTCAGCCTGAAGGTACAAGGTTGGCAGCGCGGTCTCGCACCAAGTGTCCGACTGCCAGGACGCGTGTCAGCGCACCCATTGACAAATTTTGCCACGTAATCTGAGGTCGAGTTCTAGACGGCACGAGATCGCCTCAACCAAGCCAGTCCATCTTCCAGCGAGAGAGAGACGACGGGCCCCAAGTCCTTGTTACGGTCCCCTCGTTATTTTATATGTCTTGGAGGTGATTGCTTATCCACCATCTGATGACCAGCAGGCCACCGCGACCGAGACTAGCTCGTGGCTTGTGAGATTCAAGGGAAGGTTCATCGACCGCTTAGTTCAAATAAGCAAAACATTCATGCGATACATGACAAAAAGACGATGGCACCTATACAAAGATCCTACAAAGCCTTGGCATAGTATTGTGCTAAACCTTCCTTACAGAGGCTACCCACCGAATGGTATGGACTCAAATGGAAGTAAAAACGGCTCTGCAATATTTTGAAGATGAAAGATTTTTTCCACGAAAGTTGTCGATTTGAGGTGGGTGATGGGAAATTAGTTTCGTTTTGGATGGATCACTGGATAGCTGATTCCCCTCTGCAAGAAGCATTCCCAGAACTCTTCATGTTGACATTACAGCCAGAGATCTCAGTGGCAAAATTCCTGAACCACTGCGATAAGAGGACACTCTTTAGAGAGACATTAAACAGGTTCACCGAAGCAAAAATAGATCAGCTGGCAAACATTCTCCTTGAGGCGAACTTAACAACCACATCTGACAAAATAATATGGAAATGGGATGTGAAAGGAAAATTCTCGACTAGAAATTGCTACAATCATCTATTGCATGGGGGAACAACGTCTTATCTTGCACCACTACTATGGAAAACACCGCTTCCATCAAAATTAAAAATCTTCAATTGGCTTCTGTTTCAAAACAAAATATTGACAGCAAAGAATTTGGAAAAGAGGCACATGCAAATTCAGTTCAAATGCCCGCTCTGTGCAAAAGATGAGGAATCAGCAGATCACCTCTTCGCAGAGTGCACCTTTACCAGGCAAATCTGGAACCTCATCGGACAGAAGCTAAACATCAATCTTAACTTCAATTCTATTGACGATCTATGGAGAGAGCAGAGACTCTCACTCCCAAACCAAATCAAACCAAAAGCATGGGACACCTTGGTAGGTAGGAATAGTGTGTTGGATGATTTGAAAGGAAAGAAACAAGAGGCTTTTCTGTTTTGAAGCCCATCTCCCAAGGATTATCTTCAGCCGAATAGTCTCCTCGCTACAGGAATGGATTCTGTGCTGCTCTGTAAAGAACAAGCGCTACCTCGAGTCAGTGGTGTCAAGGCTAATGGGTGAAGGAAATGGATAAAGGAAAATAAAGTAGGAAGCCTGAAAGGATACCTTCCCACCTTCGTAGTTTCATCGGATGCTCTTCCTCCCTGTTTGTTTGATGTAAAAAGGCAAAGGACCCACAACCCAACAACAACACCTTGTAAAAAATCTGCATGTAAATATCAAATCACATTAATGCATTGGGTGGATCTCGCTCCCATTCTCATCAATATATATATATATATATATATATATATATATATATAACAAAAATGTATAGAGTTAGCCGAAATTCAAAAAATTTGGAGATACATGAAAATAGATATAATATAACAAAAAAGAATGGAGTTCGTTGAAATTCAATGAATTTGCTGATGGAATGGACCTCAATCAATATGAAAATGAGACGTGGAAATACGGATACAGATCCAAATATTTTTCTTCTCAAAAAGAAAAATGATGAACTATTTTTTTTTTAAAAAAAGAAAAGATCAATTAAATGATACCCTCAAAGAATTAGTTAATATTTACATCTAGTCCGTCAAACTTAGATCTACATTCCAACTTGAATTTAGAAGGAAAAAAAAATCAATACTTGTGCATTACAGTGGGATAATAAATGCATTTCTTGAATGTTTGATCAATTCTTTTATCATTTAGATTGAGTCAGATAAGTTTGATAAAAAGGTTTGATGCATACCTCTTAGTCTTTGTCCAATTATATCGCAATATGTTAATCTATTGATCAGCTACAGATAGACCATCGGTCATGCGTAAAGAGCATCATTAGTAGGAGTCTGAGCCAAGACACCCATATGTTGGGATATACCGACTGATATACCGACTGACTCTGACGTCGACTCACCGATGGGTTCCGATGCCGACCCGTCCTCGAGATGGACCGACCAACTTTGCCCGTCTGGCAACGGGCGACACCGACAGTAACTACCGATGATGCCCTGCCCGAACATGTCGGCCAAACAGCCCAACACTGCCTCCGATCCCCTGAAGCCGACCCTGTATCGCTGACCCCCTGTCGGGTGGGACATCGCCGACTCCTTGTCGGATTGGACAATCGATGCCCGACTTCTACAGGCCCTTCTAGACGCCGACTGTGCTCCCGAGTTGCCACCTGATAGCCAAATCCCGATATATAGTCGGCCGGCCCCTCTCAAAAACGTCGAACGAACGGCATGGGCTGCAGTCCTGTCAAGGATAGGCCGTGCAGCCGCCAGGGGACGTTGTCCTGCCAGGAACTTGGGGTGCTATCCTGTCAAGGATGCGAATTAATTTCTAGGACCTGTCAGCACGTCGACGATATGACAACCTGCGGCAATTTGACAACCCTTCAGTTGTCTACATCACCAACGGCGGGACCATATCACCTCTTACTATAAAACGAGGTAAGGCAGCAGCTTACACGGGACCTCTCTCGCTCCCTCCATCGCTGAGTCCCCTGATTCCTCTCTACTGTTGCCTAGTCTCCTCTCTGACTTGACCGTCGAAGGGTCCCCGCCGGAGGCATCTCCGGTCAGTGTAGACTTTCCCTTGCAGGTGCTCGTTCCCGGCGACCAGGCGACGAGGGGATTGGCCGCAATAGGTTTGATGCGCCAGGAAAGGGGAAGTGGGCACATGACCTCCACAGAGTTTGAAGAATTTTTTCGAGATGACAAGAACCAGGGCTCAGCGGTCGAGAGCTACCGGATCGGCGAGACACTCTTCCCGCCGAGAAGAAGCCTCTCCACCACTCCCCACGGTGGAGCCTAGCTCTCCCCATCCCATGGTGACCACGGAGGCGCAGATCGTGACGATCGTGCGGCAGATAACTGTGTTGGCAGACGCGGTCAAGAGCCTTCAACAACCCACTCGTTTGCCGCATTCACCGGCGGAGCAACCGGCAGTGAACCCGATGCCATCCAGGGGCAGCCGCCGATGCCTGCATCGATCTCCGTCTCCACCTCAGGAGCAGCTGTCCCCGCATTCCCATCGAGAGGGAGAGAGACCACCACGACGCGACATCCATCGGTCTCAGTGCCCCTCTCCTTCCCAGCTCGAGCGAGCAAGGAAAGAGAAGCGGCCGCGGACACCGTCCGCCTCCCTCTCGGGTTCATCGGGAGATTCGACTCCTGGAGTCTCCCAGCACCGATGGATGGACAACTACGAGCGTAGGTTCGAAAAAATCGACCGTCGGCTCGTCCAGCTCCAGGTGGATGGTCAGAAGTCTTCGAACGATGTCGACTTCCAGACCGCCCAACCCCTCTCCAGATTCATACTCGACGAACCGATCCCCAGTCGGTTCAAGATGCCACACGTGGAGCCTTACGACGGCTCTACCGACCCTGTTGACCATCTAGAGAGCTATAAGGCTCTCATGACGATCCAAGGGGTGATCGACGCCCTCCTCTGCATCGGCTTCTCCGCCACGCTTCGCAAAGCCATCAGGGCTTGGTACTCCGACTTTCGCTCCGGGAGTATCCACTCCTTCGGATAGCTCGAGCATTCTTTCGTGGCCCATTTTAGCACCAGTCGGAAGCCACCACGAACCTCAGATAGCCTTTTCTCCCTCAAACAGGGAGAAAACGAGATGCTCCGATACTTCATGGTGCGATTTAACGCAGCCACGCTTGAGGTTCGGGACCTCAATGAAGATATGGCTATCTCGATCATGAAGCGGGGACTGAGGGCGTCCCGATTCACATACTCCTTGGACAAGACCCTCCCCCGAACATATGCCGAACTGCTAGAACGTGCGTACAAATATATGCATGTAGACGAAGGAGCTTCCAACCGGCGCCTGACCGAGACCAAGGGCTCGAAGGAAAAGCGAAGGAAAGGTCGGGCCCCTGCCGAGCTTAGCGGCCTCTGACCGACAAACGGGTCTCGCCCTGACAGTCGAGCCTGAAATCTCTCCGACGACGTAGCCCGAGACCTCCCCGACGGTGGAGTCCGAGGCCGATGCATCACAGGTATGACTCCTATACTCTTCTTTCTGCTCCTCGTGCGCAGATCTTGATGGAGATCGAAGGAGAAGAATATCTGCTGCGGCCTCCGCCTTTGAAGGCAAAAGGCCTCGACCGACGAAAGTACTGTCGATTCCATCGGGACCACGGCCACAACACGGAGCAGTGCATCCAGCTCAAAGATGAGATTGAGGCCCTCATATGACGAGGGTACCTCGGCAAATTTCGATGCAGCCTGCCGACTCGACCCGTCCCCGACCGACGACCCCAATCGACTGAGGAAGCGGCGAACAACCAACCAACGGTCGGGGTCATCAACATGATCTCCAAACAAGCAGATCGGGGGATGACTGCTACAGAGGAGTCGACGAAAAAGCTGCGCCAGGATAATGTAATCACCTTTACGGATGAAGATGCTCGGGAAATCCAAACTCCCCATGATGACGCTGTTGTTGTCTCGGCAACAATAGCTAATTATGATGTAAAAAGAATTCTCGTCGATAATGGAAGTTCGACCAATGTTTTGTTCTACTCGACTTTCTTCCGAATGTGACTATCTACTGATCGGCTCAGGAGAGTCTCTACGCCCCTGGTAGGTTTCGCTAGAGACGCCGTCGCAGTAGAAGGAGAAATTACACTTTTTGTGACGGCTGGAATCGAACCACAATAAAGTACCGCCCATTTAACTTTCACAGTCGTCCAAGTGTCTTCGGCTTACAACGCCATACTTGAAAGACCTGGACTAAACGCCTTCAGAGCGATAGTCTCGACGTATCATCTGCTGGTCTGGTTTCCGACTAAAAATGAAGTTGGAGAAATACGCGGGGACCAACAACTCGCCCGACGATGCTTCCAAATCTCGACATGGAGCGACGCGCGAGAGGGTTCTCTGTCGATCGACAAGCTGGATCAACGGAAAGAGCAGGAACGGGGTGAACCAGCCGAGCAGCTAGTTTCCATCCCAATAACAGAAAATCCCGAACGGGTGGTCAGGGTCGGATCGCAATTATTCGACCCAGGGCGACGACAGCTCATAGAGCTGTTGAAAGCCAATGCCGACGTATTCGCTTGGTCGGCAGCGGATATGTCCGGCATCCCCTCGGAGACAATGACCCACCGACTCAACATCAATCCTGGCATGCGGCCGATGAAGCAGAAGAAGCGGTCTTTTGCTCCCGAAAGGCAGAAGGCCATCGACGAAGAAGTGGACAAGCTACTCGAGGTGGGCTTTGTCAGAGAGACCACGTATCCCGATTGGCTCGCCAATGTCGTCATGGTGAAGAAAGCCAACGGAAAGTGGAGGATCTGCATTGACTATACCGACTTGAATCGGGCCTGTTCGAAGGACAGCTTCTCACTTTCGAAGATCGACCAGCTGGTGGATGCGACGTCCGGCTATCGACTGCTCAGCTTCATGGATGCCTTCGCCGGATACAACCAGATCCGGATGGCGTCCGAGGACGAGGAGCATATGGCTTTCATGACTGCCAAGGGCTTTTACTGCTACAGAGTAATGCCCTTCAGTCTGAAGAATGCCGGAGCTACCTACCAACGACTCGTCAATAAGGTCTTCAAAGATCAAATCGGGCGCAACATGGAGGTGTACGTAGACGACATGCTGGTGAAGAGTGTGCAAACTTCAGATCACGTGCAAGATCTCGAAGAAACCTTCCACACTCTACGACGACATCGGATAAAGCTGAATCCGACTAAGTGCACCTTCGGGGTGACCTCGGGGAAGTTCCTCGATTTCTTCATTTCGCAACGAGAAATCGAGGCCAACCCCGAGAAGATCAAAGCAATCATCGACATGCGACATCCGGACACCAAAAAGGAGGTGCAACAACTCAACAGAAAGATCATCGCGCTCAGTCGATTTATTTCTCGATCAGCCGAGAGGTGCCTCTTGTTCTTCAAAACCCTGAGACAAGCAAAGCACTTCTCTTGGCCGAACGAGTGCCGACGGACTTTCGAGGAACTGAAGAAATATTTGACTTCTCCACCCCTGCTTGTGAGGTCGGAGGTCGGGAAAACACTGTATCTTTATTTGGCTACCTCTCCAGAGGTAGTTAGCTCGGTGCTCATCCGAGAGAACGAGAACCGAGTTCACCAACCAATACATTACATCAGCAAAGTGCTCCACGAAGCCGAAACTCAGTACTCGAAGGCAGAAAAAATGATATTTGCCCTGGTCATTTCAGCACAGCGGCTCCGCCCATACTTCCAGGCACACGCTATCGTGGTTCTCACCGACCAACCCCTAAGAGCGATCCTGCACCATCCTGACACATCAGGACGGTTGGCAAAGTGGGCTGTGAGATTGAGCGAGTTCGACATTCAGTACTGACCGCGACCTACTCTGAAAGCCCAGATTCTGGCCGACTTTGTCGCGGAGTGCCCGACGATCGATCAAGCGTCGGAAGAGGGGAGCCCCGAAGAGGTTGGGACCTCCGAATATGACCCCGATTCAACCTGGGTATTGCACATCGACGGAGCTTCCAATGCTCGAGGAAGCGGGGTCGGGTTCCTGCTCACCGACTCGAAGGGAGTGGTTGCCGAGCATGCCCTCCGATTCAACTTCAAGGCCTCCAATAATCAAGCCGAATATGAGGCACTCATCGCTGGCTTGGGGTTGGCATGGGAGCTCGGGGTCGATAGCCTCAAGGTCTTCTCCGACTCTCAACTGATCGTTGGGCAGGTCAAAGGCGAATTCGAAGCGCGGGATCCGACCATGGCCAAATATCACCAGAAAGTAAGAGATCTCGTAGCGTCCTTCAAGTACTTCGAGATCTCCCACATTTCTAGGGCGAAAAATGCTCGGGCCGACGCACTCTCCAGGCTCGCGACATCCGACTATGGCACTTTGGGCCGGACACTCGTAGAAAGTCTCGAGCAACCAAGCATCGACAAGACTGAGGAGGTGCTACAACTGGCGATCGAGCCGAGCTGGATGGATCCGATCGTTCAGTACCTGACCGACGAAACTAGCCCCGAAGACCCTGCGGAAGCCAAATGACTCCGGTGGGTGGCTTCCCAATATGTGATGGTGGACGGCCGACTCTATAAAAGGTCGTTCTCTTTTCCCTTGTTGAGGTGTCTGGGGCCAACCGACGTGGACTATGCACTCAGAGAAGTGCATGAAGGGATCTGCGGTAATCACTTAGGGGGCAAATCCTTGGCCTACAAAGTCCTACGACAGGGTTACTACTGACCCACCATGAAGAAAGATGCGGCTGAGTTGGTTCGGAGGTGCGAACCATGCCAAAGGTATGCCAACATACAACACCGACCCGCCAGCCAGCTGACTCCCGTCGTCGCCCCATGGCCCTTCGCCCAGTGGGGAATCGACATACTCGGACCTTTCCCTCCGGCGTCCGGTCAACAGAAGTTCATAGTCGTCGCGATCGACTACTTCACTAAGTGGGTGGAAGCCAAACCTCTGGTGCAAATCACCGAGCGGAAGATGGAAGACTTCGTCCAGAAGTCCATCATCTTCAGGTTCAGATTGTCAAACACCATTATCACCGACAATAGATGATAATTCGACAACCAGGACTTCAGAGACTTCTGTGCGAGATTTCATATCATGCACAGGCTGACCTCAGTCGGGCATCCACAGTCTAACAATGAGGTAAAAATGACCAACCGAACCATTCTACACGGACTGAAGACCAGGCTGAATGAAGCCAGGGGCCTCTGGGTTGAGGAACTGCCCTTTGCTCTATGGGCGTACCGAACGACGCCCCATGTCCCAACCGGGGAATCTCCCTTCAACTTGGCCTACAGAACGGAAGCAATGATCCCGCTGGAGATCGGGCTACCGTCGATCAGAGTCGAGCAGTATAGTGAGCCGGGCAACTCCGAGTGTCGGAGAGCCGACTTAGACCTCTTGCCCGAACTCCGATGTGAGGCACAGATCCGTATGGCTTCCTACCGACAAAAGGTGGCCCGGTACTACAATGCCAGGGTTAAGCCGAAGCTTTTTCGACCCGGAGACCTGGTCTTAAGGAAGGCGGAAGTCTCGAAGCCCCTGGACCAGGGGAAGTTGTCCCCGAACTGGAAAGAACCCTACAAGATAGCTGACACCTATCGGCCGGGAGCCTACCGACTAGAGACCCTAGAAGGAACGGCCATCCCTCGGACTTGAAATGCCGACAATCTGAGATTGTACTACCAGTGAACTCTGTATCCCCTCATCCCAAATACAAATTCAGTTTCAAAACTTCAGAGTCCGGAATCTCGACTCTTTGATTGTGGGTCGGCGTTCGCCAGGAGTACGAGCCCCGACGCTCCGATTTGGGCCCAACGTTCCATCGGAAATCAATGGCCCGATCGCCAACGACACATCGGACACTTACGATGATCGATATATCCACAACGATGGGAGTCACACTCCTTCTACAGTCAAACTCTCGGGCAAAATAATCGGCTAACTTACCGACTTGGCTCCGGCCAAGAAAGGCCAAGTGCCAACGCGCCCAATGTCGTGTTCGCGACCTACCGACCAGGTCATGACCGATCGAAAGATATTCGGCTTGCCGCCGTTTATCACGCATCGTGACGTATGTACCCGACCAAGGTCTGGGTAATGGAAACTCGACTTGCTATCATTTTCCCGATTGAACGCATCGGGTGCCATCCGACTGAACGCATCGGACAACATTTGACCCTACGGAATGATCGGGTCATCGGACTATGTCCGGAGGTCGGTCGACCTTCAACTCGACAAACACGCCCGGGCGATGTACACTCGACTTCGACCTTCGACTCGACGAACACGCCCGACTCAAGTCCGGGAGACGTACACTCGACTTCGACCTTCGACTCGACGAACACGCTCGACTCACGTCCGGGCGACGTACACTCGACTTTGACCTTTGACTCGACGAACACGCCCAACTTACGATCGGGCGATAGACGTTCGACTCACGCCTTCGACGGTCGCATCCTACGACTGTCGGAATGACTGATCTATAGTCGGAACGACCGATCTATAATCGAAACTCGCCTTGCCTTTTCCGTGGCGCACGCTGCTGACTATCTCAGCTAACGAACCAGGATATTACCGAGTGACCTAATAAGGTACGTTGGGTCTATGACTCTATACTTGGGAAGCGTTTCAGTGAAGTACACATCCCAGAATGCGTCTTAATACGCAAAGGGAAGAAAGTTGAAAATTCTTGATTTCACTCATAAATACATCGAGTCCACAAAATTGGACCGAAGCCCGATTACAAGTATATAAACCAAAACAAGAACAACAAAACTCCGATTATTCTTCAGAGTCGACCTCTTCAACCGGGAGAAGCTCGGGGGCAGCCGGTGTGTCTGCTCTGGTCGACACTGGATCGGAGGTCGGGGCCGTCTCCCCTTCGGCGACCTGCTCCGGGATGGCTTCCTCCACCGCAGTAGGGTCCCCCGATGATGGGTCGGCCACCTCTTCTGTGGCTTGGTCCTCCGATCCTGGGGTGACAATGCCGTCGAGGTCAAGCTCCAGGTATAAGGCCTGGACTGCATCCCGAGCGTCTTCATACCCCACCCGGTACGATGCAAAGCCACTTTCCAGGAGCTCCTCCCGATATTTGTCGGAGCCGCGAAAGTCCTCCACCGCCCGACCTAATGACTCCTTCACCGACTTCGCCTCCGCTTCCACCCGATCAAACGACTCCTTCGCCGACTCCGTCTCTGCTTTCGCTATGTCAGCGTCGGCTTGGGCGATTGACAAGTCCTCCTCGGCCTTGGTGAGGTTCTCCAGGCTAACCCAGAGCTGCTCGCGCTCGGTCTCGAGTTCGGTGACGACGCCATCCCGCTCGCACCGCAGTCGACGAGCGGCTTGACCCTTGCACTTTGCTTCCTCACGGGCTGACCTAAGTTCGGCCCCCGAGGCAGCCAATGCGTCAGTGAGGCGAGAGATCTTATCCTCAAGTCTCACCTCCCGATCGGTCGACAGCTTCAGCTGCTCGACCAGCATCGTCTTCTTAGCTTCGGCGGTCACCACCTTGTCCTTCCAGGCCGTCCGGGCGTCTCTGAACCTCCGGTATCCGGCCTCTAATTTGGACATGGTGTAAATCAACTGCAAACAGAAGCCGACCGTCAGAAAGATAAAATAATAAAGATGACAACGAAGAAAGGAGGCAAGGCAGAACTTACCCCGATCATGGTCGGGTAAAAGGAAGACAGCATTTCGATCACCCACTGAGTCTTCAGGACCTCCACGTCGGTCGGAAGGAGGATCCCCTGGCATAATCTCCTGGCCAAATCATGGTCGGCCAGGGCCGACGCTCCCTCAGGGATCCGAGCGCCAGACAACGTGGCGTGACCCCCCGACCTTGAATCGTTTGCGGGGGCCATCGGAGCCTTCCCCCGACCGGCCGCCCAAGCCCGTAGATCGGGGAAGGGGGGAAGCTCGAACTTGATTGAACTCCCCCCGAGGCAGCAACGGGAGCCGACGAAGGACGTTCGGGCTCCCGAACAATACCCTGGGCCTCCTCCATCGATGAAACCGCTGACGCTCCTTCGGCCATTCCCTCTACCAGCGGCTCCTCTGGTGGCACCGCCAGCATCGAAAGCGTGATGATCGGCTCCGACTGACCGATCGCCGATGTGGTGGCGGTCGGGGTCAACGTCTGGGGCCTTTTCGACGGGTGTGAGGGCCCGACCCCAGACGCCGGCCTCTTCTTCGCTGCATATTGTCTGATCTCGGCATCTGTTGGTCTCATCCTCGGCGGCGTACCTACAATTTCAATAAGAGAATCAGCACGTGTTCGGGGACAAACGAGAAGCGAAAAGACAATCGATGGATCGGGCAGTATCTAGACGGGGGACCAGGCTCAGACCGGTGTCATAGAGGGCTTGTTCGGTAACAAGCTCCCTCTGCTTCGGTACCGACATGTCCTTAAGTCGGTAGAAATCCTCCCGATCGTCCACCTCCACTCGACTGTTCTCGTTCGGCCCAGTCAGAGGCTCACCCCAGCGGGAAGAGAACCCCCAAGGAGAGGAAGAAGAAACAAAGAAGAACTGATTCTTCCACCCATGAATGGACGATGGAAGACCAGTGATGAAAGAGAGACCCTTATGGGGATTGAAGAGCCACCACCCTCGGGCTTTAGGATGGGGTTGGAGGATGAAGAACGTCCGGAAGAGAGAGATTCGAGGGTTGGTCGGCAAAAGCTGACACAACAGAGCAAAACTAATTATTAACCGAACTGAGTTCGGCGCCAGTTGCGCCGAACAAAGTCCGTAATAATCTAGAAGGTTCCGGACAAACTCCAGAATCAGGAGACGAAGACAGGCCCGAAGGTCCTCGACATACAGAGCCACCTGGCCCGCGGGCGGGTTGTTGACCCGTCCCCCGACCCCAGGGGCGAAGAGTCGGAACTGCTTCAGGATACTGTACTGATCCCGAAGCCGATCGACATTCGGCCCCGAAAGCGAAGAGACCTCCACCTCCGGGGTCGACCAAAGATCATCAGTCGGATTCCCCGACTGAGCTCCCCAAGGAGAAGTCCTGGCCATGATGCCAGAACCAGGAAAAAGAAAAAGATGGAGAAAAAGAAGAAGAAGAAGAAGAAGAAGGGGAAAGAATTCTAAAAGAAGTAGGGAGAAGGCGGAAGGAGACAGAAGTCATGAAAGGACTTCTCAAGAAATGGGAGCAGAAGCAACTACCTGGGACAAGGGGGACCGCTCGGGCAGAGTCTTTACAGCAGAACCGCGAGAAATAAGGTTTTGGATACAAGCGACCCCATATATATAGGGCCCCTCGACGGTCGAGATGAGGGCGCACCGACGAGGACCTCTCGGATGATTGACACGTGGCAGCATCCGGACCCTCCTCTGGCCCGACGATTCGACGCACCCATCCCAGATTGGGCCACGTTGCCTTCATCCGCACGAACGACTCTGGCCCAACGACCTCCCGACACGTGGCGAAAGAACCGCACCTCAAAATTAATTCGCTGATGGTGGTCTGCGTTCCCCAGAAGACGTCTGACACCGGATCGTCTGACATCGGATCATCTGACACCGGATCGTCTGACACCAAATCGTCGGACATCGAGTCGCCTGACACTGATTTGTCTAGATCGTCCGCTAGTGAGATCAGCGGGATCAGGGCATGACGCAATGAAGATCCACTCCTTTCGCCCGATGCCCCACCCACGTGGAAATGCGGGCTGACGTGACATCAGGCTCAGGAGTGGGGGGGCAACTGTTGGGATATACCGACTGACCCTGACACCGACTCATCGATGGATCCCAATACCGACCCATCCTCGAGATGGACCGACCGACTTTGCCCGTCTGGCAACGGGCGACACTGACAGTAACTGCCGATGATGCCCTGCCCGAGCGTGTCGGCCAAACAGCCCAACACTGCCTCCGATCACCCGAAACCAACCCTGTATCACTGACCCCCTATCGGGTGGGACATCGCCGACTCCTTGTCGGGTTGGACAACCGACGCCCGACTTCTACAGGCCCTTCTAGATGCCGACTGTGCTCCTGAGTCGCCGCCCGATAGCCAAATCTTGATATATAGTCGGTCGGCCCCTCTCAAAAATGCCGAACGAATGGCATGGGCTGCAGTCCTGTCAAGGACAGGCCGTGCAGCCGCCAGGGGGCGTTGTCCTGCCAGAAACCTGGGGTGCTGTCCTGTCAAGGATGCGAATTAATTCTTAGGACCTGTCAGCACGTCGACGACATGATAACCCCCGATAATTTGACAACCCTTCAGTTGTCTACATCACCGACGGCGGGACCATATCACCTCCTACTATAAAACGAGGTAAGGTAGCAGCTTACACGGAACCTCTCTCGCTCCCTCCATCGCTGAGTCTCCTGATTCCTCTCTACTATTGCCTAGTCTCCTCTCTGACTTGACTGTCGGAGGGTCCCCGCCGGGGGTATCTCCGATCAGTATGGACTTTCCCTTGCAGGTGCCCGTTCCCGACGATCAGGCGACAAGGGGATTGACCGCAACACCATGCTTGCCATTTTTGTTAGTCTTCAATCGAATCCTCACCATCGTCCCGCGTGCTTTACTAGTTGAGGAAAGCTTTACTAGTCGTTAACCCACTTTATCGTGCTCCTTTCCCCATTCCCGCTCCTCATTTCTCTTTTCCCATGCATTATACTTTGTCCCTAGCCCAAACCCCATACCCCCTCCTTACACTCACCTCATGAAAACTAGATAGTTCATTTTATATTTTTATTTTCAATTTTTTTATCTTTATGTTTATTTTAAAATTTATAATAGTTTATTATATCTGTGAAGACCGTCCACGTCGACCTCTATCCTCATACTTTTCTCCTTAATCCAACCAAATCAAATGAAAACCGATTCCCATCTTAATAAGAGTAAACAACCCTTAAGTCACCTATTGCCATTTGTTTCTGAGCTTCTCTACATTGGTGCATGGAAAAGGTGGGAAATGCGAGCTGTTTGAACAAACCTGTGTTAGAAAATCAGAAGAATCTTACCGGTTAGCTAAAGGAATAATGTATAGTATACTTATTTAGGTGACTTTTGATTGATATCATTGAATGAAGCTTCATAGACCCACTAAGTTCTTACCAAAAAAAAAAAGATCCACTAAGTAAACATTTCTATTTTTAATTAATAATATTATATTTCTAAATGGATCTCATTGCATTCCACTCAACCAAGGGTAATCTCATTACAGATGTGATGAAATTCACATAAGCATCTGTCTAAATAAAGTGAACAATCTTAACAATTCAACAGCTTAAATTGATATGAAATATGGATTAAATTCCACTAATATCAAACATTGACCCAAATTAACCAATTTATAACCTACGTTCTGAAAATATCTTTCAAACAATCTTAATTTTTAGCTAAGTTTAAACTCATATAAGGTCATCGTAGCTTGATGCAAGGAAAGATTTCATTGCGAGAAGATAGTCATTTTTCTTCATCTTCCTATTTCTCATCATCCATCTTTGAGATGGATAGATCATATTGTTTGTCCAAATTGCTTTCTTCCTCTTAATTTAAAAAAAAAAAAACTTCTAACAAAAAAAAAAAGAAATACTTGGATCATTAATTTTGAAAAATAATTGAAACCTATAAAAAAAAACTTTTCTTGATAAAATCTAAAAATAATTTAAATATCTTAAATTTTGGTCACAAATTAATAATTACAAAAGCAAAAAAAAAAATTATAGTTTGAGTAAAGTGAAATGGTTCTAAATGATAAGAAAATCTAATATCTTGAAGTGCCAAGTTTCTAATACCATAATGAACTCAAAGATTACTCAAAACATAGCTCTCCTTCTACTTGGAGAGGAATTTTTTATTCTCAACCATGTCGGTTTAATCCTAGCATATTAGCTTTGAAACCATGTGAAATGTGCTTTGGTTGTCTTTATTGTCACATGTAATGTACATCTATAGTACTAATTCACAAAGAAAAATTAGTTAATAAGAATGAAAAATGAAATTATTAACAAGAAACATAATTCAAAAGTGTACAATAGTATAATGTTATAATCTATTTAAAGAAAAGCACTCAAAAGAAAGGAAAAATAAATTATAGCTATTGTTAGGGGGTAATACGTTGGCCACAATAAATTAATAGAAGTTGGGATCTCTGACCTTATCCAATATGATGTATCCTGAGTACTGTCTGAATTTCATTGATAACTAGCCTGGAAGTTCACCGACCAAGTGTTCCAAAGGAACGGCTATGAGAGGAAAAGACAGAGATAATACTAAGACTATTGGGGAGAGATATCCCACTATAGCCAGAGCTCGCCTTTGCCAACCACTTGGCTGAACCGATCACCCTAGGGTTCGACATCGCTTTGTCTACTTCGATCTCCGCAGCAAACACATCACCAGAAGATAGGAACCCTTGGCCTCCTACTTCGAAGAATGATCAAGGATCGAACGAGCGATCTCTGTCTAAAGCTCAGGTTAAGGAACACCAAACGATTCTCCGTGTGGAATTGTTGGGCTCCATTATCCAGTCACGTTACTTCGCTTATCAGTCGCACACAATGTCGCATCACCATCCCTTCCACAGCTGCGCATCGAGAGAATTTATGGCCACTGTCAGAGACATTTAAATACCTCACATGGTTCTGTGTGATGGGATACGGTCGTAATGATCCCTTATCCTCTCATCCTGGACTTTAATCCTCTCTTTTTTGGAGAAGGGGCCCTTGCCAAAATTATGGCACCAACCCTCGACTCGACCATGGGTTCCGACACCTTATCGATCCATACGTCAGCCGATCTTTTCCAAGATGGTGCTCGGGCACCAGGCATTAAGCCAAAAAAAGCCCGACTATCTCCAGAGATTTTGAGCCAATCCTTACACCTAATCAATCTTTAGATCATATTCTATTACAACTTATCGTATATCGAAAGGCTGACCTTTTTCCGGCCCTGCGTGGTGGGCTAAATCGATCCTTAGGTCGCACCAAGCTCCACTTGTCCAACCCCCCACTGACCTTGGATGGTCTGCTCTGGAGGATCTTCTAGCCTTCTTCCTGACCACCGATCTTTACTGCAGTTAACCAATGGATAGATTGGTCCGGACGAACCAATCGATCCCCTTGGCCAATAGCATTCGACGACGAAGACATTCATAAGCTCTTGGACTTCGACGTGCTGGACAATGATCCTCCATCTAAAATATGGATCAAGACGCACCAATTATGGTTTTGGTCTGCATGAGTTAAGTCAGGATACATCCTTTCATGCCATTATCCCATTTGCGACCCACACGCTGGATAGACTCACATCACCTGGCCTCCCTTGATTGACTACATGCCGCACAGCTCCGCATGATGGGATAGTCGGAATGATTTTTCGTCCCTCCTTGCTTAACTTTAATTCCTCTCCATTAGTGGAAGAACAAAGAGGGCTCTCAAAAAATGCATGAATAATGAGCCATCTGGATATCAAGCTCGAGATTAAGGAAAGTTTAGTTTTGGCATTATCCCTAAGGATTCTGAGCTGATCCTTACTCCTAATCGAACCTTGGATCCTTCACTATTATAACCTATCACTTTGAAGAAGGTGGCCCTTATCATACTGACCCTCCGAATAGGACTCCCTAAAAAATCCTCCGATACCTACATTCCTACCCATAAGCAGGTTCAAACCAACTGGCCACCCCCCCTCCTGGCCAGTGCTCTTCATCTAATAGTAAAGACCTCTTGATCTCCAGACTTCGACGTCAGAGGAGGAATCAGACATTAGATAACAGAACAGGCTTAAGGGTTAATTATAATTCTTATCCAAACATGTCAAGTCAGAATACATTATCATCATTTTGCTCGCCGCCCACGCGTCTACCAAGCCTATGTCACGTTACCTTCCTTGCCAACTGTGCATCGGCTAAAGGTTTACTTGCCAACTGATATTATCTGTACAGTCCATCACATCACCAATCCCCCTATAAGTAGAGGTAAAGAGGAGACCCCCAGGTACATGCATATGTGACCATCATACTTGTGCCCTCTTGTAATTTTTTCTCCTTCTCCTCTATTGCGTCAGATTCCTGACTTGATCATCAGAGGATCCTCGCCGGAGCTAATTTTGATGGAGATTTGTTTTACAAAAATACCACTTCAGTGGTCCCCAGTCTACTCCAGCTGTATCTATACGCAGTCCAAAATCTTTCACAACAGATTGACGCTAGAGGAGGGGCCAGGCCCGCTCTAAGAAGGAGGAGAGAGAACCATGCAACTACTCTGGCACCATGCAAAGGGATGTCTTTCCATCGATCGAACACTGCTACTTTCCAACCAATGGACAATCCACCCAACCCACAAACTCAGACATCTCCATTGGAAGTACCTCCACTAATCGCTCCACCATCTGGAGTTGTTGTCGGTATGGACCAGTTCAATATATTGGTCCAGCAGGTTCGAGACCTAACTGCGGCAGTGCAAATAATATAACAAAATAACCCTCTACCACCTGCTACATTTTTGCCTGGGCATCTCCAAGTTCCCCCACAAAAACAGACTCACCAGAGTCGCTTGAGAGACTCGAAGTGCAGTGCTCGACGGTCTTCGAGTCCTCACTTAGAGCACGACTCCACTTCGGGCCATGCTTACACTCCTCATTCTGGCATATATACTACCAGAGATGCAGAAATTGATCCTAAGTTTAAGGAGATGAACCGAATGATCGAGGCCTTGCAAAATCAGACTCCAGCGAGGGATGATGGATACAACACCGATCCCCCTTTCAGCATTGAAATCATGAGTCAGCCACTCCTCACCATTTTAAGATGCCCCAGTTGGAAAGCTATGATGGATCGACTGACCCTGTAGATCATTTGGAAAGCTTCAAGACGGTAATGCTTCTTCATGGAGCCACCGATGTCACCCTTTGCAGAGCTTTTCCCTCAACCTTGAAAGGTGTGGCTCAACACTGGTATTCTAGCCTAAAGCCATGAACAATTTCCTCCTTCGACCAAATGGGTTGCTTTTTTATGACCCATTTTGTCAGTAGTAGGAGGTAAAGAAAGGGGTCTGACTCCTTGATCAACATCAAGCAGAAAGAAGGAGAATCTCTCCAGGCCAATGTTGGCTATTTTAATACGACTGAACTGAAAGTAAGTGACCTAGATCAGTCAGTCACAATAACCGCCTTGAAGGGTGGACTTTTGAAGAACAGTCTCCGATACTCCTTGGAGAAATCCTATCCCCACAATTTTGCGGAGATGCTGATCAGAGTGGAAAATATGCCCAGACCAAGGAAGCTTTTGAAGATGTACCCATGTCGAGGACAACCTTGGAAAAGAAAAAAAGGAAGGGCCTAAGAAGCCCCGACCATAGGAGATCCAGAAGAAAGACTTTCAGTAAAATCGATCTCCCCCAAGGTGCAACCGATCTCAAACTCCCCCGAGAGGATGCTAGGGGTGGAGCCCAGTTGAAAAATGGTGCCCATCTCCATGCAAAAAATTTGCCAACTACACTCCCCCCAATGTCTCCTGGACACAGGTCCTTATGGAGGTGCATGCCCAGATCCCTCAATCCCAAAGAATGAGGAAAAACCCACTATGCTGAAACCCAAACAAGTTTTGTCTCTACCATTGTGATCACAGTCATAACATCGAAGACAGCATCCAGCTACAGGATGAGATTGAAGAACTTATTTGCCATGGACATTTGAACTGATTTATCAGACGCCACCCTAAACATCGTGAAGAGCACCGAAGGAACCCCCCATAGCAAGAGCAGCGGTAGGAACCCCTAGAAGACTAACCTCCAGCTGGGATTATCAATGTGATAGCAGGGGGGCATCAACATTGGATAGGAGAAGAAGCTGAATCATCCAAGAAGCCGAGGATCAAGGAGCCCATCACCTTCACCGAAGAGGACACCCAAGGGGTCTTGTATCTGCATAACAATGTGGTGGTTGTAACATTAAATATAGAAATTTATGGTGTACACAGTGTCTTAATAGATAATGAAAGCTCAGTGGATGTGTTGTTTTTTGATACTCTTATCAAAATGAAAATATCACTTAGAGTGCTTGGGGCGACTGGACACCCCCTTGGTGGGATTTATAGGCTAATCGGGACTTGCCCCATGTGCAAAGCAAATTCTAGATTGTGATGTGGATGGATCATCTAGTCCTGCTAGATCTGGTGTAGGACTATTGCTTTCTGGACCAAACAGATTCACCGTAAAATACACCTTACGATTCAACTTTTCCACAACCAATAACGAAGCTGAATACGAAGCCCTTCTGATTGGACTAAGAGTTATGCAAGAACTAGGAGTCAAGAAGCTAAAAATCTATACTGACTCTCAACTAGTAGTTGGCTATATTAAAGGGAAGTACGAAGCATGAGAGGAGAATATGAAAAAATACCCCTCAAAGATAAAAATTTTATTTCAACATTTTTTGATTTTGAAATTCAGCAAGTACCCAAGGTGGAGAAGTCAAGGGCCGATTTACTCTCCAAACTAGATACCTTGGCGCCAGGCGATCTTCCAAGGGGTTCGTTCTTTGAAGAGTTAGAGAAGCCAAGCCTTGACGATCCGATCTAAGTTTTGCAGATCGATGAAGAGCCTAGTTGGATCGACCCCTTTGTTCATTTCTTAAGGGATGAAATGCTACTGACCAACTCAAAGGAAGTCAAAAAAATCAAACATCAGGCCCCTCATTATATCCTCCATGAAGGCAAACTTTACAAGCGTTCCTTCTCCTTGCCACTTCTTAGGTGCCTTCACCCCATCGAAGCTGAATATGCCCTTTGAGAGGTACATGAGGGGAATACGGAAACCATGTGGCCGGTAAATCACTGGCCTACAGATTACTTCGACAGAGATATTATTGGCCCAAAATGTAAGATGATGCTGTCAATTTCATCAAATGCTTCAATCAATGTTAGAAGATCGCCAATATTCAGCACCTGCCAACCACTTCATTAGCCCCAACTGCAGCCCCATGGCCATTTGTGCAAGCGGGGATGGGCATCCTAGGTCCCTTTCCTCCAATTTTGGAACAAAAAAAGTTTCTATTTATAGCGATCGACTACTTCACCAAATAGATAGAAGTCGAACTTTTAGCCCAGATTACTGAGGCCAGAGTGATGGACTTCGTCTGGAAGTCTATCATTTGCAGATTTGACCTCTCATGAGTGTTGATCACAGACAATGGATGCTAGTTTTCTAGATCAAAGTTCGTTGAATTCTATCGAGAATGAGGCATTTCTCAATATTTTACTTCTGTAGGACATCAGCAAGTAAATAGTGAAGTCGAAGTCATAAATCAAACCTTTCTATAGGGACTGAAGGCCAGGATCGACCAAGCCAAGGAGACCTGGATAAATGAGCTCTATAGCATACTATGGGCCTACAGAACCACTCAAAGGACTCCGATAGGTGAGACTCCTTTTCACCTTTCCTTTGGAATAGAAGCCATTATACCAATGGAGATCAGACTTCCATCATTTTGGATCGAGAACTACAATGATGAAACCAACATGAAACAACTCTGAGCGAACCAAAATCTAATGGAAGAAGTTTGTGAAAAAGTGTGAGTTCGGATGGCAGCCTATCAATAAAAAATGATCCGATATTATAACTCCCACATCAAAAATAAAGAATTCAAAATCAACGATCTGGTCTTAAGTCAAACCAAAGTCTCCCAACCTATAGAACATGAAAAGCTGGCTCCTAGATGGAAAGATCCTTATCAAGTAGAAGGAATCATCCAACCCAAAATGTATCACCTAAAATGGCTAGATGGAATGCCCATATCTCACCTTTGAAACTCAGAAAACCTCCGTATGTACTATAGATGATGTATCTGGTTAATAAATGGTGCATTCCTCTTTGTTCTCATATTTTCTCTGATCTCTGGCTCAAATTCAATGCATGCCTTACTGGATTCGCGACAATAATACATCTCGAAATAAAAAAGATAATGACATTGTGCGAAAATAAAATATGCTTTATTAGAATAGTTCTATTTCATTTCATCATAATCATTGTTTATAAGAGCAAAAAAGCACTGCATGCATACAAACAGAAGAAAAAGAGAAAACACCACATAGAACAAAAAAAATGGCAATGTTCTGTTAGACCAACGATAATCCATCAACACCAAGGCTCAGATCCAGGACAAGGACCATCTGATATTCATCAACCGGCGACATCCCATTAAACCGACAATAATCCATCAATGCCAAGGCTAAGATCCAGGACAAGGATGATCTAATCTTCATCCAAAGAAATGGCTCCAACCTCCTCATCAGTATTATCAGGGTGGAGGCAGTGCAGATCCAACTTCGGCTCCAACCAATGGGTACGGGCCTTGCAGTTCTCAAAATCCTAGTTGAAGTCAGTGGCAGAAGCATCGAGAAGCTCTCCCTTGAAGGCCTCTGAGGTCTTATACCCCACAATATAGTGGAATCGAGCCTCTTTGAAAGCGAAGGACCCTTCTCCTGGAACTCTAAGAGGGGGAGAGGGATGAGCAATCTGAGGAGAATCCAGTGACCTGCTCCTCGCCTGTCCCAATTTTTGCCATCTCCTAGAAAGCCTGACTTTTTTGCTGCATCTTCCACCTATCGTAGGGAAGGTACCATATTGACAAATAATCAAGAAGGGAGAAGTGTCAGAGTGGATAGATCACTGGAAAAAGGAAGACTCCAATTTATAAGGATGCCGAACAGGATGCGCCCCTTCATCCAGCAACCATGCCATGCCATGCGTCTTAACCTTGAAATGTCAATCGATATGCTCATTCTCGAAGTCACCAAGGAATGACTGCTAGGCCATTTCAAGAACCATTTCCCTCGAGAAATGGTGCTCACTTTAATGGCACGGGGACTGTCGAACATCCTATGGCTGCTTGTTCTGATTCTCAGGCCGACTGTTGGTTTTTTCACTCTGTACCACCGACTTCGGCAACTAAATAAAAGAGAACGAACTATTTAGCCCCTGAAAGGCCAAACTTATCTTTGGATGAGTCAGTAAATAAAATTTCCACCTATTCGGTAGGAGTGCAAAGGAAGCTCCCACCTATTCGGTGGGAGTGCAAAAGAAGCTCCTATCTATTTAGTGGGAGTGTAAGAAAAGCCCCTACCTTTTTGATGAAAGTATAAGTGAAGCCTCCATCTATTCGATGGGAGTGCAAAAAAAGTCCCCACCTATTCAGTGGGAGCACAAAGAAAGCCTCCACCTATTCGGCGAGAGTGCAAGCAAAACCCCCACATATTCGATGGAAGTGCAAATAAATCCCTCACCTATTCGATGGGAGTGCAAAAGAAACCCCTACCTATTCGATGGAAAGCAAGTGAAGGCCCCAATAGATGAGAGAGTGCAAGTGAAACCTCCACCTATTCGATGGAAGTACGAAGGAAGCCTCCATCTATTTGGTGAGAGTGCAAGCAAAGCCCCCACCTATTCGATGGAAGTGCAAGTGAAGTCTCCACTTATTTGATGAGAGTACAAAGGAAGCCTCCATCTATTCAGTAAGAGTGCAAGTGAAGCCCTCACCTATTCGATGGGAGTATAAAGAAAGTCTCCACCTATTCAATGAGAGTGCAAGTGAAGCCCCCACCTATTCAGTGAGAGTGTAAGCAAAGCCCCCGCCTATTCGTTGGAAGTGCAAGGGAAGCCTCCACCTATTCGATGGGAGCGCAAGTGAAGCCCCCACCTATTCGGTAGAAGCACAAAGGAAGCCTCCACCTATTCACTGGGAGTGCAAGCAAAGCCCCCCTACTCGATGGGAGTACAAGTGAAGCCCCTATCTACTCGATGGGAGTGCAAAGGAAGTCTCCACCTATTCGGTGGGAGTGCAAGTGAAGTTTCTACCTATTCGATGGGAGTGTAAAATCTTCATCTATTCGATGAGAGTACAAGTGAAGCCCTCACCTATTTGATGGAAGCACAAAGAAAGTCTCCACCTATTCGGTGAGAGTGTAAGTGAAGTCTCCACCTATTCAATGGGAGTGCAAGCGAAGCCCCCACCTATTTGATGAGAGTGCAAAGACAACCCCCACCTATTCGATGAGAGTGCAAGTGAAGCCTTCACCTATTCGGTGAGAGTACAAAAAAAGCCCCCACCTATTTGATGGGAGTGCGAAGGAAGCCCCCATCTATTCGGTAGGAGTGTAAAGGAAGCTCCCATCTATTCGATGAGAGTGTAAGTGAAGCTCCAATCTATTCGATGGGAGGATGAAGGAAGCCCCCATATATTCGGTGGGGGTGCAAGCAAAGCCTCCACCTATTCGATAGGAGTGCAAGTGGAGTCCCCACTTATTCGGTTAGAGTGCGAAAGAAGTCCCCACTTATTGGATGAAAGTGTAAGTGAAGCTCTCATCTATTCGATGGGAGTGTAAAGGAAGCCCCCACCTACTTGATGGGAGTGCAAAAAAAGTCCTCACCTATTTGATGAGAGTGCAAGTGAAGCCTCCACCTATTCAGTAGGAGTACAAAGGAAGCCCCCACCAATTCGGTGAGAGTGCAAGCGAAGCCCCCATCTATTCTGTGGGAGTGCAAAAGAAGCCCCCACGTATTCAGTGGAAGTGCAAGCAAAGCCTCTACCTATTCGATTGGAGTACAAACAAAGCCCCCATGATATTACTAGTGCCCACACTGTCAAAGATCTAAGCCCCGTTGTTCACATGTTTGTTGGGTTGTGATTGTATCACAAACTCTCCACACGCATCCCCATGTTTACCCGAAAGTAAGATGGAAGCTACTCACTAGGGGATCGTACCCTAGATCACGTCAGGATTCATCGCTCTTCAGACCCCAACCGGTAAGAACACTTGTTTCAAGGCCATTGGTCATGAATCCGATCTCTGTGGAAGTCGCTGAACTCCTAACCCAGTTACTCCAGGCATCCTCCAACAGAAAATGCCTACAACTATTCTAGTGAGGCTTAGAGGGAGGGAGCAAACAATCTAAATTAAATCGGAGAACAAGTTCTAAAAGCATCCATGAGACCATTGCTAACAGAGTCGAAGTCAAGGCTCATCCAAGGATAAAGCAAGACTGAACCTAAGCTTGAAATAGCACGATCTGCGAGAATAGGTAAAGGCCTGGAGACCTTTCTAGAAGTCTGAAGGCCTTTATGATGGGAAGATTCTGGATAGATAGCATTCTCATTGGCACAAAACAGCCAAATACAATAAAAAAATGAAACTGCAATAAATCAGATGTATGCAACATAAGTTCTACCAAAGTTCAAACATTGTATTTATGATGTTTACAAGGTAAAGCATCACAGCAAAGGCAATTATAGAGACACGAAGAAAAATGAGAAAAAAAAAGGAGCTAATATCTGCTCTGCTTCATTATTAGCATGGTGGTTTCTCCACTTACCACCGATGGAGTCCGGAGTCCTTACCGATCCAGCTGGAAAGTAGCACAACACCGGCAGCGATGAGTATAGCTAGTACCAGTAGGCCATTGAGGGTCCCAGGGATGAGGTCTCCAGGTGGTGAAGACCATGGTTCGTGTCGAAGAGATATCACGTGGCCCATTGGTGATTCCTCATGGAAGCACATGCTCCGCATAAATATCATGAGAGACTATCATCGAAGCCATACCCGATCTGGGTATGGCACTGGGACAGTCCCTTAAGGCTGTGGATCCACTTTTTCTATGAGTAGAACGGCTATTTCCAATACCTCCCAAGCTAAACTAAAGCCATTAGGCGATTCTCCTTTCTTAGATGACAAGCAGCGAGCATGACTAGAAAGGATGGCACTTCTACTTATGGAGAAGATTTTCATTGTGCATCTGCGGCAAAAGGTGCCGCCCCACTCCTCCATAGCATCCGAGATGTGGAGCACCTCCCAAATGTCCTTTCCCTATAAAGAAGGCTAAACTCAAGCATCTCATGATCACCTCTATTAACCAGCATAACATAGCGATCGAGGAGTAGTTACAAGCACAACCTTGGTTGACGTGCACTTAGCACGGATGTGTATGAAGTGGCCGTATTGTCTTGTCTTACTTTTTCTAGGTCCTAGAGTGAGTACTCAACACGAGTACGAAAACATAAACGTGTCCCAAAAAGTCACGTACAAAACCTTTAGTCAAAATGGTACTCTGTACTTTTGATTGTTGCCTATGTAATTGTCTCCTATCTGATATCCAAATGCAGAGAAGAACACGTTGGCCAAATGATAAATTCGAATCAAAGTGTACCCTCACTGATTTTTTAGCATCCGATCCAAAAACAAGAACAAAATCGAAACTTACTTTCATTAAGTTAAAAGATTAAGACCTACTCGAAATTTGACTAAAATGGAGCTACTGATCCTAATTAAATTATCGTTGAACTCCATAAAGCCAATCTCTGAGATGTAAATCTCCCTAAAGCTGAGTGTTGACAGACGTTACTGATCCCATCTGATCGGCAAAAATTGGACAAGTGTTTTGGGGGAAAGAATTGCAAGAGACCAAACGAATATAGGGTAAGTCTCAAATAAAATATTTCATTTCGAAAGGATTACAACAAATACAATCGTACCCAAGAATGGACAAAGAAAAAATTTGGCTCCAGTCGTAAAAAAATTATGAAGTCAGAATCCTTTCTGGTGGACCTCTAGAATCGGGGGCAAGCACTATGGCCAAGCTTTCCCGCTCTTCAGACCTGATCTTTGAAATGTTGAGAAGGCTGATGTCTACCTTAGGTTAAAGCTCAAATATTTGTGCCTCGCATTCTCCAAACCCAACTCTAAAAGTTTGGCGAGATGTGCCAACAACCTGAGCAGCTGCCTCTCTCTGGATAGCTTCAAGCAAAACTATCCTGTTCTTAACCTTGCCTTCGGTAACCTTCCTAGTGGCTTCTCTCTTCACAAGCCTGATCTGGAGCTCTACCATCTCCGATCACTCTTTCTTGATCATTTTCAGGAGATCGGCGTTGGCCCACTCGGATGAGGTGAAATCGAATTGAAATTTAGCCGACAGTCGCCCTTTTTTTTTCTTTGTCCGATCATGATTGGTAACTTTTAGCCGCTCCAAATGAAGTTCACCCTCAAGCTGCCTTATTCGAGCGATCGATCTCCAGCGGGCCTTGCTTGCATCTTTAGTGATCACATCCCTTTCTTCAACTACTTTATGCTTTCGGGCGATGTAATCGTGCAGATTTTGTTGAGTACCTTCGTGGACATGGCTCACTTCAATCGAAAGGTCTTCGCATTTCTTCATCATTATTAGCAACTTTTGTTCAGTCTTGGCCACAATCTTTCTTACCCTAGCAAGCACCTTCTGTAGTGCCCCGATCTGCGGCTAGAGTGGTAATACCGACTGTTGGTGCAAAAATCCGCTTGCGCCGGAGAAGCTGGAGTCGAGGGAGTCACGGTCGCCATCGGGACCTGCAAAGGAAGTCTAAACCGGAGGTGAGGTTGCTCCGGCAAGACCATCCGACGCTCAAGTCAGTTCTCTACCTCAACAAGAATGGAGTGCTCGAACAGAAAATTTAGCAGAGTTTTGAGGTAAAGACTAAGAGCTTATAGAATAACGTATCTAGAACCCCCTTTTATAGGCGGAGAGGGCGGTAGCCTGATAGCGATATCTGTAATCGTCTAGCAGTGGGCTGCCCAGGGTCAGGCAGAGTTTGTTGCAAAGAGTAGTGGAGTGGACCTGTGGCTATCATCGGAGTGTGCCACGTGGAGTCTGCCGAGGGAAGTGGAGCGGCGTCCGTTGTCGCGACTTGCTAGCGGATGGAAGAATCGCGCGGTATCCGTCGCAGGAAGTGGAGCAGGATTGTGGCCGTTATCGTGGCTTGCCAGGGAGTAGTGGAGCTGCACGGGATCCATCGTAGGAAGTGGAGTAGTGCTGTGACCGTTACTGCGGCCTGTCAGGGAGTGATGGAGCTGCGCGAAATCCGCCGCAGGAAGTGGAGCGGGATCATGGTGGTTGCTGTGTCGCGCCTGGGAGTGCAGATCCGTCGGCTGAAGTTCGGTAGTGGTCGGAGCTGATGACAGAGTCCGGCTCCCGTAGGAGTCCGGGCGGAGTCCTCCTGCAATTAAAGTTAGGTGCGAAGTCCGGCTCCCGTAGGAGTCCGGACGGATCTTACCGACGGTTGAAGTTGGCGACGGAGCCCGGCTCCCGTAGGAGTCCGGGCGGAGTCCCCCTTGAGGTTGGAGTCGTGGGCGGAGCCCGGCTCTTGTAGGAGTCCGGGTAGAGTCCTCTCGGAGTTGATGTTGCGGGCGGAGCCCAGCTCCCGTAGGAGTCCGGACGGAGTCCTCCTGCAATTAAAGTTAGGTGCGAAGTCCGGCTCCCGTAGGAGTCCGGACGGATCTTACTGACGGTTGAAGTTGGCGACGGAGCCCGACTCCCGTAGGAGTCCGGACGGAGTCCCCCTTGAGGTTGGAGTCGTGGGCGGAGCCCGGCTCCCGTAGGAGTCCGGGCAGAGTCCTCTCAGAGTTGATGTTACGGGCGGAGCCCGACTCCCGTAGGAGTCCGGGTGGAGTCCTCCTGTAATTAAAGTTAGGTGCGAAGTCCGGCTCCCGTAGGAGTCCGGACGGATCTTACCGACGGTTGAAGTTGGCGACGGAGCCCGGCTCCCGTAGGAGTCCGGGCGGAGTCCCCCTTGAGGTTGGAGTCATGGGCGGAGCCCGGCTCCCGTAGGAGTTCGGGCGGAGTTCATTCGGAGTTGATTCTGCTGAGAACTTCGGCTGTGGGTATTTTATACCCAACACCAGTCCCCCTACTTTCGAGTTTGAATTTCGAACGAAGGAAGTACAGAGAGATTGGCACAGCCGAAGCTGTCCCCTCGAATCCTGTGCGCACCCGCCCCTAGATATTTTTGCATTAAATGTGCGCGTGCTGGAGTCTTTTCGAATCGGGACGATACGAAGGGACCCTTCGAAATTTTTGCCAGTACACTGGCTCAGGTACGGTGCCATAATGGCCCTACCGATTCGTCAGCCACTTTTAGCCGCCCGTCGGGGGGAGTGGGACACGTGTCGGGCGCGGGCTGGTCTGGGGGGATTCGCGATCATTATGGTGCCGGATCTCAGGATCTATTTAAACCCATCCTTCCACCTTTAGGGGCCCTATTCCGTTCCAGAGTTTTTATCAGTATCTGCCTTCCCTTCGAGAGCCCTATTTCAGTTGGCATCTTCTCGAGCCGTAGGCGCCCTCCAAATCGTCCCTGTCTTCGTCCCTCTGGTCCCTCAGAGCGATCTAGGTTAGTTCCAGCACCTTCAACCTTCTCCCCACCGCTTAGGGACTTCTTCTCTATCATTATTTTTTGTATTCCTCCGAGTTAGTTTCTTGTGACCTCACGCCCCTCATCCTGTCCATCCTCTTAGGGACCTTTAGAGCCCTCCTTCGAAACTACCCAAAATGTCGTCCGGCTCTTCTGCTCCTTGCAGTTCCAGAAGTTCTTCCGCCTCAAACCCCCAGGTCCCTTGCTCTGTAGACGAACCTGCGTCTGGGGCTGGGCTCCGCCCGGTTTTTGCACCGGGCGCCATTCCATGTTCCCTGACTCCGGAGGAACTCCTTCTGATAAGGGTTCAGTATGGAGTTCCTCCGGAGTACGACTTGGAGCTGCCTGGCCCTTCTGACCGGGCCAGCACTCCCCCATCCGATCGTTTTTGTCTGTATCAGAAAGCGTTCCGTGTCGGACTCCGGCTTCCGCTTCCTTCCTTTGTTGTTGCCCTCTTCCGCTTCTTAGACATCTCCTTGACTTCTGTGGCCCCGAATTCTTTTAGGTTTTTGATAGGATTTTTCTCCCTTTGCCACGTAGTCGAGGTCCAACCGTCCCTCTTCCTGTTTAGGCACTTCTATACTTTCAAGCGCCATCCTTCGACGAAGGACTGGTGGTACTTCTCCCCCCAGTTCGGCAAGAAGGGGTTGCTGAAAGGTGCCCCTTCTTCAATCCACAATTGGAAGGAGAAATACCTCTTCGTCTACTATCCGACCCTGAGGCTGGGCCTGCCCCCTTGGGGCTCTCTGAGGGATTCTGTTCGCCGGGCCCCTAGTCTGGGGGAGGATGACCTCCAGGCTGCCCGGAAGCTTCTTGCCTATTCCGCTCCTTCCCTTCCCAATCTTCTGAGGGAGCAATTTCTTTTCAACATCGGCCTGAGCCCCCAGGATCCTGCGAGTATTCATCTTTTTCTTTATCTTCTCTTTTCATGCCTTTCTTCTTTTTCTTTCCCTTTTTACCTCTTCTTCCTTCTCTCTCTTTTTCCCCTCTATTTCTTTCTTTCTTTCTTCCCCCCCCCCTCTTTTTTTTTGTCGATCTTTGACTCTTGATTGATTGGTTTGCTTCTTTTTCTTCTTTCTTTTTCTCTCCTTTTTTTTTTTTTTAAGGAATGGACGCCGAAGCAGTGCGGATGCTTGCCAGGGGCCTCAGGGCCCACAAGAGAAAGGGCGTCGCGACCTCCGGATCGGCGAAGAGGGCCAGGGCGGAGGAGTCGAGCTTGGCCGCACCCACCCAGGCGGCCCCAGCGATTGACATTCCCTCGGATGCCGAGGCAACGGCTCCCCGGGCCTCCTCGAGGAGTCCGCCGACTGGGGCCCCTGTTTCGGGGGTCCGCTCCATGGAGGCGCCCGTGGCCGAGAGGGGGAAGAGGAAGAAATCGGTGGCCCACAGGGTGAGTAGCCGCCGAACTACCGCCGACGAGTCCCTCTGCTCCGAAGAGGGGCCGGAGAATCCCTTCAATGACAGGGATCTGATCAGGCGGTTGATCGACGGCTGCATTCTGCCTGACGTCGTCGAGAGGATCGACCGTGCCGATCCTGAGTAGCGGGTCTGAGACTCTTTGGGGTCCTTCCTTGAGGTAAGCAAATCTTTATTCACCTGGCTATTCGGCCTTTGTTCTGATCCCCCAGCCGCCCTTGCAGATTGGGCACCAGCTCCTCGCCAATATTGAGGCAGTGAACCGTGCGAGGAGGGACATCCTCCAGGTGGAGGAGCACTGCCGGGCCGAGGTTGCTCGCCTCCAAGCAAAGACGGTCGAAGTAGTCGCCCTCCAAGAGGCTCTGGAGAGAGAGAAACAAGCCCGGGAGGAGGAGAGGCGGACCTTGGAGGAGTCGGCGAAAAGGGCGGAGGCCGAGGTCGCCAACTTGGCCGAGCAGATTTCGGTCCTGGTCTCGGAGGCCAGAGCCCTTGCGGTAGAGGAATTCAAGGCTTCCGCGAAGATGAGAGACCTGAACGTCCAATTCGGCCAGGAGGCGTTCATCAAGGGGTTTGAGCTCTGCCAAGAGAAGGTGGCCAAAAAATTTCTGGAGCTCGACCTCAGCTTCCTAGGCGAGGAGTCCGAAGATGAGGCCGGTCCCTCGCCAGCCGCCACTGCTATTGCAGCCCCCTTGCCGGGGACGCCGAGTTCTCCAACCCCCGCCCCTGAGATCTGAGACCTCCGACCTTGTATTTTTATTTCATCGCAATTTTTCTTTTCTTTTCTGTCTTCAAGAATCACCCAATTAATAAAGCTGAATTTCTTGTCGCGGATGGCTTCTCTTCCCTCCCCTTCTTCTCTCTGTTTTTTCTCTTTTTTTTTTTTTTTTTTGCGATGAGTCGTGCCTTGACGCTTTTGCTTTCCGACGGCAGTGTCCCGCAGAAGCATTTTCCCTGCCCCTGGGGGTCCCGCTGAAGTCGACGATCCAGCGGCTGAAGAAGAAAATCCTTCACTTGACAAAGAAGTCGAAGAAGATGGAAGGTGAGCTTCGCAGATTGAGGGAAGGTCATTTTGAAGCCACCACGGAGGCCATCCACTTTCGGAATCTCCACGTGAAGAGGATCATGGAGTATAGCTGAAGGAAGGTGGCTTTCGCGAAGGAGCTTGAGGAATGCAAGAAGAGCGCCAGTGATCGAATTTGGGCTCAGGCCGCCAGGATTAGCGCCCTCAAGGTGGAACTGTCAACTGCGAAGGGGAGGATCGGCCAGCTGGAAGGAAGTTCATCCCGGCTCTTGGCTCGGGTCGATGGCGACCAAGAGTGGTCGAAGAGGGTCTCCGACCTCCAGCAGCAGCTTCAGGACGCCGAGGTGAGCCACGACGTGCATCGGGCCAGCTGGCGCAGGCAGGTGGAGGAATATAAAGGGAGACTCAGGGTGGCGACCAACGAAGTCGCCCGTCTCCAGAGGCAGCTGGCCAGCAGGGCTCAGCTTACTTCCGCCCGGGATTCTGATAAGCTCCAGTCCCTAAGAGGAACCGTTGAAGGGATTTCAGTCGCCCTCGGGGAAAAGATAGCCGAGCTGCAACAACTGAAGATTCAACTGGCATACGAACAGTGGGCCGTCGCGGATGCAGAGGCAGAATCCGAGGTCTTGAGGAAGAGACGTCGAGAGGCGGAGGCCGAGAGCCAGCGACTTCGTCGGGCGCTCCAGGACGCGCTGCAGAAAAGGGAAGAGCTAGAAGAAGAAATTGAGAATCTAAGGCAGTCCTGGTTGAGGGGTGGAGCAGATAATTCTAGGTCGGAGGGAGCAGAGCCTCCTTAGAGCTCTTTTCGTCTTTCTGTCTTTTCCTGTATTTACTTCCCTTTTTGTCATTTTGCTTTTCTTTCCTTGGCCTTCCGGGCTTTGTAACGTGTATTTCGGAAATGGAATGAAAAGGGTGTTTTGTGTTACCTCGTCCGCGCATTGTACTAATTGTCGTTTGCCGAACTTTTCTTGTCGCTCGACTTGTCTGATGTAGACGTCGTTGGGAGGCGCCCAGTCGTCGATGCGTTAGCTTGCCTTTCTCGTCGTGCATGGCCGCAAGCCTGAGCTTGGCCATCCGGACTCCGCATTACTTTGGAGATGTCGCTATCTTTCTAACCTGTGTCGGGAGTCTTTTTAGAGGTCGGGGGTGTTTGGTAGGAACTCCCCGTCTCCGTCGGGATGAAGTCCTTCAGGTTTTTGGTGCGGTTCGTCCTTCATCTGTTTTCGCCGTAGTTCGTCACCCTTCCTTTTTAATTTTCCTCTTCTCCGAGTGAGGGCCCTCTCCTCACTTTTTACGGGGTTGCATAGGAGCGAGGAGGTGCCGCTGAGGGGCTTTTTCCTTTCCCCCGATCTTGTTGGGCGGCCGGGTCTCGCCATCATCAGGACGAGGTTCTTCTCCCATTCCCGCGGGGCACGTAAGGGCCATTGCCAGGGCGGGCGGAGTCTCCCTCGCTGCAGAAGTCGTGGGTGGAGTTCGGCTCCCGTAGGAGTCTGGGTGGAGTCATCCTTGGTGTTGTGGGTGGAGCCCGGCTCTCGTAGGAGTCCGGGCGGAGTCTTCCTTAGCGTCGTGGACGGAGCCCGGCTCCCGTAGGAGTCCAGGTGGAGTCTTCCTTGGCATCGTGGACGGAGCCCGACTCTCGTAGGAGTCCGGGTGGAGTCTTTCTTGGCATCGTGGATGGAGCCCGGCTCTCGTAGGAGTCCAGGCGGAGTCTTCCTTGGCATCGTGGACGGAGCCCAGCTCCCATAGGAGTCCGGGCCTTCTACTTTGCTCAAGCCAGGGCGAGGTTCTCCTCCCGTTCCCGACTTGGCTATGGGGGCGCGTTAGGGTGCTGTAAGGCCTCTCCCTCCATCCGGTCTAAAAGAACCGAGTCTTTGACTTTGTTCATGTCAGGATGAGGTTCTCCTCCTGTTTCTGACATGGCTGTGGGGGCACATTAGGGTGCTGTAAGGCCTCTCCTCCCATCCGGTCTAAAAGAACCGGGCCTTTGACTTTGCACATGTCAGGACGAGATTCTCCTCCTGTTCCTGACATGGCTGTGGGGGCACATTAGGGCGCTGTAAGGCCTCTCCCCCCATCCGGTCTAAAAGAATCGGGCCTTTGACTTTGCTCATGTCAGGACGAGATTCTCCTCCTGTTCCTGACATGGCTGTGGGGGCACAGTAGGGCGCTGTAAGGCCTCTCCCCCCATCCGGTCTAAAAGAACTGGGTCTTTGACTTTGCTCATGTCAGGACGAGGTCCTCCTCCTGTTCCTGACATGGCCGTGGGGGCACATTAGGGCGTTGTAAGGCCTCTCCCCCAATCCGATTTCGAGATAGTCGGACTTTCATTTTAGGTATGTTAGGATGGGGTTCTCCCCCCGCTCCTAACATAACTTTGTTTCAGGCGTTTGGAGGGGTCATATCCAGTCGTGACAAATCCATGCCAGATGGAAAGAGTACGTCAAGTAGAAAGAAATTTAGATTCAAGGTGAAATCGTAAGTGATACATTTACAGATTTTTCGAGTTCCACGATTGCGGGAGGTCTGCTCCTCCTTGAGGCCCTCCGGTGATGGAGTCGATGGTCCCGATGGGGGGTCGGTCTTCGGGTTGCTCCTCCCTTCTTGGCGGTTCTGGCTGCGGAAGGGCCCTTGACCGATCTCCTCTACCCTCAGGCCTGCGTCGGATGAACCTGTCGAGTCGACCTCGCCGAATGAGCTCCTCGATCTCATCCCGGAGCTGGATGCATTCCTCTGTGTCGTGGCCGTGGTCGCGGTGGTAGAGGCAGAACTTGTTGGGGTTGCACTTCTCGGGGTGTGTGCGCATCCTCTCTGACCTAGGGAGCTGCTCCCTGACCTCCATCAGTACCTGGGCCTTCGAGGCGTTGAGGGGGGCGTAGTTGCGGAATCTCCCTGGTGGGGAACCCCGCCGAACCCCGCGATCCGGACTTCTCTGCCTGTGCACCCGGGGTGGAGTATGGGCGCACTTGTGCCCAGGAGGGGATCGAGAATGCGGTCGGGCTTCCCTTGGCCTTTTTTCAATTGCGGGCTTACTCGAGCCTCCCGCTTGCCACTCTCTCGCTGTCTCTTCATCCTTCATTTTGAAGGCTTCTTCCGCTCGGGCGTATCCTTCAGCCCGAGCTAGCAAATCAGCAAAATCCCTGGGGTACTTCTTCTCCAGGGAGAACAAAAGATCATTCTTCTGAAGGCCACCCTTCAGGGCGGCCATTGCGACTGATTGGTCCAAGTTCCGGATCTCCAGTACCGCGACGTTGAAACGGTTGATGTAGGCCCGAATGGACTCCCCTTCCCTCTGCTTGATGTTGATGAGGGACTCTGAACCCTTCCGGGGGCACCGGCTGCTGACAAAATGGGCCACGAATTAATGGCTCATTTGATCGAAGAAAAAGATGGTACCCGATTTCAAAACCGAGTACCAGTTCCTCGCCGCTCCCTTCAAGGTGGATGGGAAGGCCCAGCATAGGATGGCATCAGGAGCACCGTGAAGCAGCATCATCATTCGGAAGGCCTCCAGATGATCAACCGGGTCCGAAGTCCCGTCGTAGCTTTCGAACTGGGGAAGCTTGAAGTTTGGCGGGATCGGTTCCTGCATGATCATTTGAGAGAAGGGAGGGTCAGTACAAATATCCTCACCATAAGCGGGGGGTGCATGACGGAGTTCTTCGATCCGTCGGTTCATCTCCTGGAGCCTCCGGTCTAGGAAATCCTCTCGACTTCGAGTCTCGAGGGTCCTCTGGCAGAATGGGGGCAGGGATCTTCCAGGGGTGGAGTCGTGGTCCGATTGAGGACTCTCCGCCCTCGGGTTCGTTTTCCCAGGAAGGACGGGGCGACTGGCCCAGGTGGCCCGTCCCGTCGTCGGATTCCGGTGCTCCGGGGATATCCTTTCCGGGCGTACCGATGCCTGCGGCTGCTGTTGCTGCATAGCTTGCACAGCTTCAATGAGGCCTCTGACCTGCTGCGCCAGTAGGTCAAACTGCTTCGCGCCGACCGCCGCCGCTGGAGGAGGAGGAGGAGGTTGAGAAACAGGAGGGGAGGTCGGAGCCTGAGATCTGGCCGCGAAGGTCGTGGACCATCGCGTGGACGCCTTGCGGGGAGGCATCGAGTAAGGATCCTGAGGGGGAGATAGGGGTGGGTGCCGGAGGAGACGATCGGAGGCGGCTCCATTGAGCGCTCCTTTAAGAACAAGGGTACTGCGAAGGTTCAGCCCTTCCTCTAGCGCTAATCCTGTTGGTGCAAAAATCCGCTTGCACCGGAGAAGCTGGAGTCGAGGGAGTCGCGGTCACCGTCGGGACCTGCAAAGGAAGTCTAAACCGGAGGTGGGGTTGCTCCGGCAAGACCCTCCGATGCTCAAGTCAGTTCTCTGCCTCAACAAGAATGGAGTGCTCGAACGGAGAATTTAGCAGAGTTTTGAGGTAAAAACTAAGAGCTTATAGAATAACGTATCTAGAACCCCCTTTTATAGGCGGAGGGGACGGTAGCCTGATAGCGGTATCTGTAACCGTCTGACAGTGGGCTGCCCAGAGTCAGGCGGAGTTTGTTGCAAAGAGTAGTGGAGTGGACCCGTGGCTATCATCGGAGTGTGCCACGTGGAGTCTGTCGAGGGAAGTGGAGCGGCGTCCGTTGTCGCGACTTGTCAGCGGATGGAAGAATCGTGCGGTATCCGTCGCAGGAAGTGGAGCAGAATTGTGGCCGTTATCGTGGCTTGCCAGGGAGTAGTGGAGCTGTGCGGGATCCATCGTAGGAAGTGGAGCAGTGCTGTGACCGTTACTGCGGTCTGTCAGGGAGTGATGGAGCTGCGCGGAATCCGCCGCAGGAAGTGGTGCGGGATCGTGGTGGTTGCTATGTCGCGCCTGGGAGTGCAGATCCGTCGGCTGAAGTTCGATAGCGGTCGGAGCTGATGACGGAGTCCGGCTCCCGTAGGAGTCCGGACGGAGTCCTCCTGTAATTAAAGTTAGGTGCGAAGTCCGGCTCCCGTAGGAGTCCGGACGGATCTTACCGACGGTTGAAGTTGGCGACGGAGCCCAGCTCCCGTAGGAGTCCGGGCGGAGTCCCCCTTAAGGTTGGAGTCATGGGGGGAGCCTGGCTCCCGTAGGAGTCCGGGCAGAGTCCTCTCGGAGTTGATGTTGCGGGCGGAGCCCGCTCCCGTAGGAGTCCGGGCAGAGTCCTCCTGCAATTAAAGTTAGGTGCGAAGTCCGGCTCCCGTAGGAGTCCGGACGGATCTTACCGGTGGTTGAAGTTGGCAACGGAGCCCGGCTCCCGTAGGAGTCCGGGCGGAGTCCCCCTTGAGGTTGGAGTCGTGGGCGGAGCCCGGCTCCCGTAGGAGTCCGGGCAGAGTCCTCTCAGAGTTGATGTTGCGGGCGGAGCCCGGCTCCTGTAGGAGTCCGGGCGGAGTCCTCTTGCAATTAAAGTTAGGTGTAAAGTCCGGCTCCCGTAGGAGTCCGGACGGATCTTACCGGCGGTTGAAGTTGGCGACGGAGCCCGGCTCCCGTAGGAGTCCGGGCGGAGTCTCCCTTGAGGTTGGAGTCGTGGGCGGAGCCCGGCTCCCGTAGGAGTCTGGGCAGAGTCCTCTCGGAGTTGATGTTGCGGGTGGAGCCCGGCTCCCGTAGGAGTCCGGGCGGAGTCCATTCGGAGTCGATTCTGCTGAGAACTTCGGCTGTGGGTATTTTATACCCAACACCGACATTATGGTTGAGGAATCAATTCGTTGCCTACGACAGCTTGACTGAAAGAAGGTATTAAATATCAGAAGAAGTGATTTGCACAAAAAAGAAGTGATGCTCATAAAAAGGAAGGAAGAACTTTCTTTTTCATTAATTTGAAAACATGTTTACCTTGCTTTCAAGCTAAAGAAATACAAACAAAGCCCTAAACTTCTCTAACCTCGGTCTGGGCTTCGGCAAGAAGCCTTGAAGTCCCTTCGACCAGCTGCATTTTAGTTGGAGTTGGGGGTTTGGTGGGCATCGTCGCTTCGGGCTCCAACATCCCTTCAGCCCCGGAGGGAACAGGTGCCGGACCTCCTTCAATTTCTACTTCCACTGCCACCCCTAGAAACATCAAGTCAAGATCGAGGAAGCGCTCCGCAACCTTTGCTTAGCAATCCCTCTTTGCTACAATGTATACTTCGAGGCCAAAGTCCACTTTGATCTTGGAGAGCTCCGTGGACTCTTGAAAGGCCTCTACAGCTAGTCATCCAGCTTCAGCAACCCAACTCTCCATCCTCTTCTCGACCTCTAGAACTTTGGCTTAAGCTGCTTGATGACTCTTCTTCTCTGCAGTCAAGTTAGCTTCAGTCCTTATCCTTCCTCTGCTTTGGCTTTGCCCACCTTTGTCCTCTCCAACTCCTCCCTCAAACTTTTAGCTGACTTGGCCTGAGCTTGGGCTTCAGCTTCAGTAGCCTCTAGCCTCCCTTATGCCTCGACAAGTTTCTGTTCAGCTTCTCTAGCTGAATTAATAAAGGATGCAACCTGATGCCCCAACTGAACCAATAAAATCAAGTCAATAGAAATATAAAGAAAACAAGAAGTTTCAGAGGAACTTACTCGGATGAAGGAAGACATAGATTCCTTTTTCCGCACCCTAAGACTCTACTGTTCGATCCTTGAAATATTGAGCTCGTGCAGCATACCCTCCAAGGCCTTTCGAGCGGTCTTGTAGTCCTCGATAGTGGCACTCTTAGGGATCCTAGTCGAACACTCCCACTAATCCGTTGTGTTGGGAGAATGGGCTGATGTCCCCTCTCCTTGGGGTGCAAGAAGGACCTCCGGACCAGAGGCAACAACCTCCGGAGCGGGCACCAGAGGACTTTGGGTGGAGGAGAGGGCACTGAAGATGCACTCCTAGCACTCGCTTCGGCGGGCCGCAGCTTCTTAACGACCCCTATGGAATTGGAAGGGCCCCTTTTTATTTTTACTATTGCGTACCTCCCTTCCGAAGTGCCTCGAGTTCTCCCTGGGCGTCCCCTTTTCAGAGTGCTTCGAGCTCTTCCGATCTCATCCCTACATTGTCCTAGTCAGTAAATTAAAGAAAATAAAAAAGAAAAAAAAATCTAGGGTCGGCCAAACTGATCTCCAGGATCGGCTGAACTCAACCCAGTGTGGAAGAGGACCTACTCCGATAACAGATCTTTTAAGGGAGGAATCTTGTACTCCTATAATAGCACAGAGCTACAAAGGTCCTCTCCTTCCAACTTCGGCATCCGAAACACAGCATCTCTTGGCCGACCCCAGCTCAGTAAAACTAGTAACTCAAGAGAAGGATCCGAAACAAAGAAAAATCGCTCCTTCCACCCATGAATGGAGGAAGGAGCCCCCTTTATCAAGGCAGGGACATCCTTTGGAGGAGAAACATACCACCAATCTATAGTATATCTTTTTAGGAAAAAGAAAGATCGAAAGAGAGGGATAGATAGGTGAACCCTGATCAAGGAATAAGCGACCACGAATCTGATGATAAAACAAAAGGAATTAGGGACTAAGGAGCAAGAGGAAAAATTAAAAAAATAAAAAATTTCTACAAAGAAAGGGTGCACAAGCAATCGGAGTTTGACCCGGAACGACTCTTCATAGAGATCGATCCATCCGACGAGAGGATTACCAATCCTACCACTCACCCCCGGAAGCTCCAGCTCAAATGAAATCGAAATTCTGTAATGGGCCCAGATCAAATCCAAATCTTTTGGACTCAACACAGACCGAATGGTATCAGACACAAAGGTCGATTCTGCCTCATGCCTGGCACCTTCCCCCTCGATGCCAAGGAATGGTCCGATGACCAACTCCCAATGAGCCCTTGGTACTGACCATCATCAATCAAATAGGAAGATAAAGAGTCAAAGAAAAGGAATGAGAATGAAGGGGGAACCGATCGAAGAAGAAAGAAAATAATGAGAAAAAGGATAGGCCCACCTTTCGTTCAAAAGAAAAGAATGAAAGGAAGAGAAGCGGCTGCTGGAGAAGATGACCGGTGACCTGGGGAAATAAGAATGGAGAACCTCTGAGTGTGGCATTCAAAGAGAAAAATTCAAAGCATTAGGGAGAAAAACTGGCACCCTAGGTTCCTTTTCATAGCAATAAAGATCAAGCACGGCCCCAAGCTTGAGACTCCCGATAACCGATGGATGGAGGACGACTGGTGCCTCCCCATTGGTCAGCGCCAATCGAAAAATGGCCCATAATGAGGAGTTTTCAAAATAAAACACGCCGCCCTTTGAATCTTGCATAAATCGACTCTCTCTCCTCTCTAGCTATTAATAGCTAGATAATATAGCGACCTCATTTTCAAAAAGTTGCCGTCTTGGCTCCAAACGGGCGTATACCCTCTATCACCTCTTATACTCCCATCCTCCAAATCTTTTAAGCCTCAAACTCGGGAGTAGGGGGGCATATGTTGGGAGATAATACATTGGCCACTACAAACTAATCGAAGTTGGGGTCTCTGACCTTATCCAATGTGATGTACCTTGAGTATTGTCTGAATTCCATTGATGACTAGTCTGGAAGTTTGCCGACCAGGCATTCTCATGAGAGAAAAAAATTGAGATAATGCTAAGACTGTTTGGGGGAGGTATCCTATTATAGCCGGAGCTCGCCTTTGCCAACCGCTTGACGGAATTGATCCCCCTAGGGGTTCGGCATCGCCTTGTTTGCTTCAATCTCTACAGCAAACACATCATCAGAAGATACGAACCCTTGGCCGCCTACTTTGGAGAATGATCAAGAATCAGACAAATGATCTCTGCCTAGAGCTCAGGCTGAGGAACACCAAATGATTCCCCATGTGGACCTATTGGGCTCCATTGTCCAGTCACATCACTCCATCTATCAGTCGCACACCATGTCGCATCACCATCCTTTCCATAGCTATGTATCAAGAGAATTTATGGCCGCTGTCAGAGATATTTAAATACCTCAAACAGTCTCATGTGATGGGACACGATTGTAATGACCCCTTGTCCTCTCACCCTTGACTTTAATCCTCTCCTTTTTGGAGAAGGGGCCCTTGCCAAAATTGCGGCACCAGCCCCCGACTCAATCATGGATTCCAACACCTTACCAATCCATAAGTTAGTCAATTTTCCCCATGATGGTGCTCGGGCGTCAGGCATCAAGCCAAGAGAGGCCCGACTATCTCTGGAGATTTTGAGTCAATTCTTACATTTAATCAGTCTTTAGATCATATGCTATTACAACTTATCGTATATCGGGAGACTGATCCTTTTTCAGGCCCCATGCGGTGGGTTAAATCGACCCTTAGGTCGTGCCAAGCCTCACTTATCTCCACTGACCTTGGATGGTCTACTCTGGAGGACCTTCTAGCCTTCTTCCTAGCCACCGACCTCTACCACAGTCAACCAATGAATAAATTGGTCCGAACGAACCGACCGATCCCTTGGCCAATAGTATCTAGCGATGAGGACATTTGTAAGCTCTTGGACTATGGCATGCTAAACAATGACCCTCCATCTAAAATACAGATCAAGATGCACCAATTATGGTTTTTATCTGCATGAGTCAAGTTGGGGCACACCCTTTCATGCCATTATCCCACTTGCGAACCACGCACTGGATAGACTCACATCACTTGACTTTCTCTGATTGACTACATGCCATATAGCTCCGCGTGATAGGATAGTTGGAATAACTTTCCGCCCCTCCTCGCTTGACTTTAGTTCCCTCCAATTAATGAAAGAGCAGAGATGCCTCTCGAAGAATGCACAAATAATGAGCCATCTGAACATCAAGCTTGAGATCAAGAGAAGCTCAGTTTTGACGTTATCTCTGAGGATTCTGAGCCAATCTTTACTCCTAACCGAACCTTGGGTCCTTCACTATTATAACTTATCACTCTGAAGAAGGTGGCCTCTATCATACTGACCCTCTGAATAGGATCTCCTAAAAAGTCCTCCGATATCTACATTCCTATCCATAAACAGGTTCGGACCAATTGGCCGACCCCTCTCCTGGTTGACGCTCTCTATCTAATAGTAAGGACCTCTTGGCCTTTAGACTTCGACATCAGAGGAGGGATCGGACATCGGACAACAAAATAGGCTCAAGGGTTAATTATAATTATTGTCCAAACATGTCAAGTCAGGATACATTACCATCATTTCACTCACCGCCCACGTGCCTACCAAGCCTGTGTCACGTCACCTTCCTTGCCAACTGTGCACCGACTAAAGATCCACTTATCAATTGACATGATCCGTATGGTCCATCACATCACTAATCCCCCTATAAGTAGAGGTAAAGAAGAGACCCTCAAGTACGCACGTATGTGCCCATCATACTTGTGCCCTCTTGTGATTTTCTTTTCTTCTCCTCTAACTTGATCGTCAGAGGATTCTCATCAGAGTCAATTCTGATCGAAACTTGTTTTGCAGTAACACTGCTGCGATGATCCCCAACCTATTCTAACCGTATCCATACGTAGTCAGGAATCTTTCGCAACAACTATCATAGAGGTAGAACAGAAAAATGGCAATCATCAACCATGAATGTTAGCCAGTGCGGCAAGTCCAAATAATCGACCTTATCACTGCAAAATCAAACTTCTATTAATTTATTTATTTTATAATTGTAAAAGCAAAAAACAAAAATTGAAAACCGGTAGCCATGCCGAAGACATGTAGACTTTCTTAGAATGCCCTGCCCATGTCCTATCTGCCTTTGCCGTCAACGGACAAAGCTAGCATCCTAAAACCATCCTCTTTTGAGTTCGCATTAGCCAATGAATGGGACTGGTCTTAAGCGAGGTACTCTTGCATGCTCTCAACTTCAAATGCTCCAAACCTCACTATTGTAGAATCGATTTCTTTTACCAGTTTGTTAATAAAATTTTTAAAAATAAAAATCAAAAATTGAAAACTGGAAGCCATGCCAAATACACCTACACTTTCTTACAATTCCTTGCACATGCTAAATCAAAAATTGAAAACTGGAAGCCATGCCAAATACACCTACACTTTCTTACAATGCCTTGCACATGCTGGAACTGCCCTGCATCAGAGCCTGTAAACAAAGCTAGCATCCTTAAACTATCCTCTTAAGCTTGCATGGCCAATGAATGGGACAGGTCTTGAGCGCGGTCGGTCACAGCATGCTCGCAACACATAAAAGTTTGGCACGCCTTTTAAAGCATTCCAAACGCCTTTAACTCTGTCTTGAAGGCGGCCGAGTTTGTCACCCCGGACAGCATACAGGAAGGAAGCAACCGTACAATCCCCTTCTTGTCTCCACTAAAGCTGAGACCTGGTTCTCAAACCCCCGCGTCCGGAGTTAAAAATACGAAGGAGATGAAGTTAAGAGAGCATTTAGGCAGCTGTCCAATGTGTGACAAACTTCCACACATCCAAAGCACGCAGCTGGATACTGGATTAGTCATGCACTCAAGGCGCATCTAAACAAAAGCTATGACCAGAGAGATGGAAATATTATGACTGAGATTACTATAGCAAACACATATTTATAAAAACAGTTCACAAAAAATGAAAACCTGCAATAGCTCCAGTAACGACAGCCTAGCTAGTTTATTCATTCTAGAGCATCACAAATAACTCTCCAGCTTCATCTATCCTATCTCATGCTTTCTTAGCCTTGGCCTTTGGTGGTGGCGGGAAGAGAAACTTAAAAACCCAAGCAGCCAGAATGGCACCACTAAAAGGGCATATCCAGTAAACATAAAATTGTTCCCACGTATTGTGGCGATTGTTGATATATGCCCAGCCAAACGCCTGTTAAGAAAAAATGACTTTGTCAAATTTGAAAAACAAAAATAAGAATAACAGTACTAGATAAAAAAATTGAAAGTGTGCTAAGATATATCAGCTATGATGCTTGCCACAGCCCACAAGAGTCAGCAGACACCGCGATGGCATTGCTATTATAAACAACCCAATTGTCCTACTGAACTCCTCTGGATTTGTACCAGAATAGTTCAATCACAGAAAATAAAAAATAAAAAAAATAAAAGGTTTCAAAAAAAATAAAGGACTAATAATATATCTTCCATAAAATTCCTTCTCCAGTAAGTTCATAGCACGATATATGGTAGATATGTCATTCATCGCACAATAGGCTTCTGATGGCATCTGATGAGTCTGTTTATAAGGCCATTGTGAAGTCCACCTTATCATGATGTGCCAATTCACCACACAAAGAAAGTTGCAGGCAATATTTACAAACAGCCATCCAATCATTCTTTAACTGCAAAGTTTTGTTTCATTGGTATAATATCATACAATGGGGAGTCTTTGCAGCCCTTTTTTTTTTTTTTTTTTGCTTGTATAGGATAAGAGAATGGCATGATAAATGCAGAGGACATAGATGCTATGAATAGATACAATGTATGGGTCAAAATTTAAATACAATGAGCTATAAAAAAAAAATAAGTATGGCTATACAAAAATAGTAAACAACTATACAATAAAAGGTGAAAAATCATGAAAAAAATATTCAAAGATAGTACTGCTAGTTGTAACAAATTTTTTTGATAGATTTTTTTATTTAAATTTTCTTATTTGCTGAGATCATAGTTGATCTTTGATTGTCGAGATCTTGACTTGATTCTATTCTTCTTTGGCTTGATTTTATGATATCATTATGATTTTTGTCTTATTCTGTCAGATTTACTTGAGATTCGTGGGATTCTAATAATTTTTCAATACTTCCCCTCAAGTTGGCACGTAAAAATCAAGTCCAACTTGCCAATGACAAAATTGAAAAAAATTAGAGGACAATCCTTTGGTAAGTCGGCCGTTTGTTGCAAAATTAGAGGACATCCTTTCTATGAAGAGAAGCCTCGGACTACTTTCCTTGAAGAACATCCTTTCTAGAGTAAACTTTTCCAAAATGCCTATCTATGTTTACTTCTCTTTCATTTTGATCATAAATTTGCAGTAGGACCACAGGTGAACCTTCAAGTTCTTCATTATTTAAAATATTTGAAGAATTTTTATCAATATTTATTGCAAAATTTTCACTATCAGCATCATTTTGTTGATTTGGATTTTCATTTCCAGCAACAATTTTATTCTCGGATGCAAATATAGGGACATCCACGTAATGGGGAACAAAGAAAAAAATAAATTCATTTTCAAATATGCTAGAATTTTTCACATCTTCTTTCTCTTTCTCCCTGAAGATGAGAGTCAAAATATGGAGTTTGTTCAAAAAAAGAGACACCCATTGTTATAAATTTTTTTTTTTGAAATGGGATCATAGCACTTATATCCTTTTTGGTTAGGTACATATCTCACAAATACACACTTGATGACCCTCGGATCAAGTTTTTCACAATTTTGATCATGATTATGAACATAAACCATGCAACCAAACAGTCAAATAGGCAGACCAGAGGGTATTCGAGAGGTAGAAAATTTTTTTGTGAAAACATACAAGGTAGTTTTAAAATTCAAAATCTTTGAGGACATGCGATTAATGAGATGCGGGGCTGTAAGAATTGCTTCACCCCAAAGATAGTTAGAAACATTAGTTACAAAAAGAAGGGCTCTAGCAATTTTCAAAAGATATATAATTTTTTTTTCACAATCCTATTTGGTGGAGTATTAGTACAAGAACTTTGGTAAACAATATCTTTTTTCAAGAAAACTTGCCCTAAAGTTGAATTAAAAAATTTTCTGCCATTATCAGTTCGAAAAATCTGAATTTTTTTATTAAATTGGGTATGAACCATAGAGTAAAAATTTTTAAAAATTTTAGTAACTTCAAATTTTTTTCTTAAATAGGTACATCCAACTATTTTTAGTATGATCATCAATGAAAGACACAAACCATTTTTTTTTCTTGAAACTGTAGGAATCCTTGAGGGTCCCCACACATCATTGTGAACTAATAAAAAAGATTGTGTTGGCCTATATGGTTGTGAGGAAAAAATAGCCCTATGTAATTTTGCCAAAGTGCAAATTTCACATTGAAATGAAGATGGATCTTTTTTCAAAAATAAATTTGGATACAAATATTTTAAATAGTGAAAACTCAGATAACCTAACCTATAGTGCCACAATATTATTGCATGATCAGTAAAAAAAAAAACAAACTCTAAACAGATATCCTGAACAAGTTTACTAGATTGTGATCCATCTTCAAAGAAATAAAGTCCTCTTTTTCTAGCAATACCAATCATCCTCTCCGTTGCTAGATCCTGAAATTCACAGTGAGAATAGTGAAAATTAGCACGATAATTCAGATCATAGATAAGCTTACTGATGGACAATAAATTACAGGATAATTTGAAAACATGAAGGACATTATGAAGGGTCAGTGTAGGTGAGACCATGACCAAATCTTTTCCGACAATTGTTGAAAAAGATCCATCAGCAATCTTGATTTTTTGATTGCTTGCACAGGAACTATAAGATGAAAACAATTGAGAGCAACTAGTCATATGATCTGTTGTCTCAGAGTCAATAATCCAAGAATTCTAAAAATCAAGAGAGATATTGACTGACACAATTAAGTTACCTTGGTGGGCTAGAGAATAAGGAGTGGTGGAGAATTATAAAAATTTAAACAACCGATACAGTTGCTCTCCCATTGATGGAGAATTATGAAGATTTAAACAACCGATACAGTTAGCCAAGTCAGATTCGACTGATTTCTCCTGAGTATTATCAGTGGTAGCTTGAAGCTCTCCCATTGGGCTTCTTTTGGTTAGGAGGCTTGCCGTGAAGGTGCCAACAAATCTCCCGAGTATGTCCCGACTTCCTGCAATGGTCACACCATGACTGCTTTTTCTTTTCTCCTTCTGCCTCCGATTTTTGAATTGCAAGGACTGAACTTTCAGCTCTAGGAGTAACACGAGATGAGGATGAATGAAGCATAACCTTCCTCCGACTCTCTTCTAGTCGAATCTCAGAGAACACCTCCCTAATAGAGGATAATGACTTCTGACTCAAGATTCTCCCCTTTGCCTCATCAAATTTCTAGTTCACACCAGTCAAGAACATATACACCCTATCAGTATTTTCATCTTTTTTGTGCCTTGCACATTTCTCGAGATCCTTTAACTGAACTGTGCGATATAGGTCCAACTCCTGCCAGTGTTACCATCTCATTGTAGTAGGTGGTAACATCTCGATCTCCCTGCGTCGATCGCCATAGCTTGAACTTCAACTCGAAAATTTAGGAATAATTTTTTCGATCAGAATATCTCCGTAACAGCATCCCAGATTTCGTTCGCTGTTGAGAAAAATAGATAGATCTTTGGAATGGTCGGCTCCATGGAATTGAGCCATGCCATAACCACTACGTTCTCCGTCGTCCAAATCTGAAAATTGAGATCAGTTTCAATGGACTCTTTGACACTACCCATCAGATATCCAAACTTGGCCCAACCTTTCACGGCCAACTTGACCGATTGTGACCATTCTAAATAATTTGTACCATTCAGTTATGTGTGAATGATAAGTGAAAGAGCAGATCCAACAGAATAATCTACCCCGAAAGGTATGCTGGTGACAGTATTACTCTCTGTAATGGCTCCGAATATGGAGTCTCCTTTGTCTCTGATTGATCTCGTCATCACTGTCTTCACCATCTTAGATCAAGAAATATTGCTGAACCAAGATCTGATTGCAACAGAAAAAACAGATCGGAGATGATCAGTAGCAGAATAAGAATCAATAGAGGCTGGACAGTGGCCGGCCGATGGTAAGGGAGCCTCTTTCAAGGCTTGTCAGCAACGGCAGGACGTTTTTTGAGAGTGGCTGGCGACTATGGTGGAGCACGGCTAGGGTTGGCCGGCTCTGATACCATGTGAAAAAAGGTCCTGTTGAGAAGAAGAAATAATAGAGGAAATAATTTCAATTACAGAAGAAGATATTCTTTCAATGTATGGGTCAAAATTTAAATACAATGAGCCACAAAAAAAAGATAAGTATGGCTATATAAAAATAGTAAACAACTATACAATAAAACGTGAGAAATCATAGAAAAAATATTCAAAGATAGTACTGCTGGTTGTGATAAATTTTCTTGATAGATTTTCTTATTTAGATTTTCTTATTTGCTCAGATCATAGTTGATCTTTGATTGTCGAAATCTTGACTTGATTCTATCCTTTTTTGGCTTGATTCTATGATATCATAATGATTTTTATCTTATTCTATCAGATTTGTTTGAGATTCATGGGATTCTAACAATCTTCCAACACATTTTATCAGGCCATTCATTATAGCTATTATCTCCATAACTGAAATAGTGTCACAATGAAATTTTTATTTCAACAGAAGAAGCTAGCTACAAAAACATTTACCTCAGATTTTTAACTAAAGATAAGTTGATAACAATTTTCAATTTTTGTATTTGGTAAATCTTAGAGCCTTCCAAAAAACAAGACCAAATATCACAAACTAATATGTAGAACCCTCTTATATTATAAAACTACTCATAATTTAACTAATATTTTCATTACTCTTCCATATACAAATGGATACAATTGCACAATGAGATGAGCATGCCAAACAAGTTGGCTTGCTTTTTCAACTTTGAGTTCAAAGCAGCTGCCCACCTAATATGCATATCAAAAACAGCTGAAGTATGCATTCTAACATGACCAAATACTATTTGCCAATCCATGCAAAAACTAATACATCTTTAGAACACCATATAATTATACTCCCCCTTGCCAAACCATACTTGCCTAGATGATTACAACTCGTATGCAGCTAAAAATCCGCATCGATTTGCCATTATCTGCAATTTCTTCTATAAAAGGAAGTTATCGATTCTGAAGTAAAGACAGTGCTAGCAGCAGTGCAGTTAAACAAAGATCAGCACTAGTATCAGTGCAATTAAACAACATGCTATATTCCAATTGATGCAAAGTATTCTAGCATCTAGTGAATCCCTCTAATCACTGCATCCTCTACAATGATCACTGCATGAAACTTTTACATTTTCCAGCACAGTCGGTGCAAGTTGTTTTGCTAGTACATATCCAGTACACCTTGCAACACACTGTTTTTTCTCTATGATATTCTTGCTGTTGAATTACCTTTCATTATCCTTTTCGATAATTATTTGAGTGTGTTCATACCTTCAAAAGTATTCACATATTAAGATCTTTATTGCAGTTTAGACCTTGACGATTTTGCATCAAATTTTGGATCCTTCACAATCCCCAAGTGCTTAGAAGGAACATAAAATTTTTGACATCAGAGGTAGATATTATGAATTTAATCCTTTACGATAGATTTGGGAAAAAATTGTTCTGGCACACCCAATGCTTGAGCTTTTTGCAAAACATAAGTTTGTTCTGTATCCTAGAACGGTCAATCATCAAGTCAAGACAAGAATCATGGCACCACTTATAAGCAAGGGTGCCAACAGGCATAGAGCTGCCAATTTGGATTGGGTCCATCGGGTTGGCCAGCCCCGCTACGTAAATGAGGCAGGTTGAGTTCATATTTTAGCAACCCATTTAAAAGCGGGTTAAATGATCTGCCCCATTTGGGTTGGCGGGTCGAGGCGGACTGGTCTGTCTTTTCTCTGGAGTATATTGCCATTTTCTCCTGTCTCTCCCTTGCTCATTCTTTTTGCTCGATTCTCTCCCTGCGAACGCTCCTTCGCTTCCCAGAAAATAAAATTAAAAATAAAATAAATGGCCAATGGTGAGCCCTCCTCCTCTCCATCCTCCTCTACCATTGCCGCCAATGCCGGATCGCCACTGCCACAGTCAGTCTATTGTGCCTGCGGCGGACCCATCGCCTCCGTGGCCTCCCCGCACCCATGGACCGATGCCTCCCCGCCGCCAGCCTATCGCCCGATCCGCACCTCGGCGATCAACGCCCCCTCCTAGACCAATGCCATCATCCTCACCCCCGTCCCCCTCGCCTCCCCCCTTACCACTTTGAAACCCCCTTCAAGTGCATCTATCCTGACGACACTCGCCACTTCCACTCCAATTCCGACCGCCATTTCCTCGACTTCGTCACTACCCTCTCCCACTCCATTCGTGGTCGCAAGCTCTCCGACCCCGTCCCCCCACTCTCCCAAACCCTCACCTCCCTCCTCTCCCTCCTCCAAACCCTAACCTCCTGGATCGACGAGATCCCCCCTCTCCCCCACCCCACCCACTACGGCAACCCCGCCTGTCGATCCTGGGCCCTGGCATGCCCGCCTCTTCATCGAGGCCCCCGCCCTCCTCCCCTCCAACGAGCTCCGCCCCGTTGCAGATGAGCTCCTTCCCTACCTCCTGGACTCCTTCGGCAACGCCTCCCACATCGACTATGGCACCAGCCGGCCATGAGACCAACTTCGCTGCCTTGCTTTACTGCCTCACCCGCCTCGGCCTCATTTGGGAGAAGGACCACCCTACCGGCAGCTGTCGTCACCAGGGACTTTTTTTTTTGGAAATTTGGCAGGTTAGCCCGTTTAACCTGCAGCCCATGACGGGTCAGATTGGGTTGGGATTTTCCTAACCCGCCAGTTAAACGGGCCAACCCGCCCCACTCCGTTTAGAGATGGGTTGTGGTGGGTCGGGGTGGGTTGGGGTGGGCCGGCCCATCTTGATAGCTCTAAGCAGGTGTATAGCCATTGCCAAATCCAAACTACATATGTTAGACCCACAACTCAATTTACAATCTACATGCATAAAATATTATGGCTATTTGGAATCCTATCTTGGTCAGGGGGCAGGGGTTTAAGGGGTTGAGCACAGATATTTGAGGTGTGTGGTTTTGGTTTTCCCATGCCGAGGATGTGATTGGGAGGAGGTGTGGAGAATTCTGCTAACAATGTCTTTTCCATCTCTCGAACACAAGGATGCTCATCAAATCGCCACTGCCTCCATTCTGAAAAAGGATAAGGAAACATAGGGAAGTCCAAAAGGGAAATGGAGTTGAGAGATTTGGCTCAATTAATGTGAGTAGATGAAATATAGATAGTAAATGTATCGATATTACATTCAAAATGAGGTTTTGAATTTCAGGAATATTATAGGTATACCCCATCTAACAACTTTGTTCCCAAAATACACCTGTGTTCACTATTTACCTTAACAAAGCCAACAAGCTGTTGATTGGTTAATCCAACTAGATTATTTTCTAAATCATGTATTTAGCTCAATAAAGATAGAAACAATACCTTATCCACAATCCTCTACCATGAATACTCAATATATTATTTAAAAGTTAGAGTTTCTTGCCCATCAATTTTCTAATCATAAATTGATCAGCCCTTTTCACTCTTTCAAAATACCATAATGCACCTACTCAGAAAGGAAAGAGAATAATTATATAACATCTAGCAACTGTAGAAAATCTGATACAGTTATCTTAAAATGAATTCATATGTCCAACTGCTGCCACTTATGCATACAGGTTTGCATGCTGATATAGGAGTGCATAGGTGACTGCACAAAGGATGTAAGATTCACAAGGTGCATATGCAATCACCACAAGCATGTCAATGTCTAGCTCTCAACATGTGACATTCCATATGTGATTATCCACTTTTCCTCATTTACCATATGTCTCTGGGACTGCAACATGGGCACAAGTTGGGTCAGGTTAAAAGCTAACCTCAAAACAAAGCAACCTCAACTCTCAAATCCAACTAACTCAACTTGACTTTGGCTTGGGACTTAAACAACCCAAACCATATTACACTATGTCAAATTGACATCGGATTGGTTCTGTTTAGTCAAGTTAGGCCATACTGAACAAGGATTTAGATCCCAACGGGATGTCCTATGAGACACCGGGACGGGCTACCATCCCGCTAGCATCCTAGCATCCCGATTGGGGCATCTTGGGCCATCCTCTGTCCCAAGTATCAGGATGGGGCGGGACAGCAACACATCCCATTCCATGAAAAAACCAAGATAGTTCCGTCCTACAGGATTTAAAACCTTGACACTAAATCAAGATTTTGAGATTGAGGAAAAGCTTGAGAAAACTGTCTTAGGTTTATACTAGTTAGGTTGGAATTCTAGTAAAGAGGAAAAGGTGTGGATATCTTAAGTTCTTAACCCTCAACCAAGATAGATGAATGAATAGCATACACAGTGATATGCAATTCTATAACTCAATAAGGTTTAGACTGGGTTGCAGTCAGTTTTGGGATGGGTTTATGCTCAACCCAATGTAATCCAAGTTGGAGTCAGATTGAAATTTTTGAGCCGAAACCTAACCAAAGTTCATTGACTCTCAACCCCATCCAATTGAACAAGCAGGTTAGGCTGGTTGGTTTTGGATTGAGCCCAACCTAACTTGAGTGTCTGTTCCAATCCCAACAATCCCATTTCTCCCTCCTTGTTTGAATTATAGCCCCTGAATCCTCTCCCACAAACCCTTAGTATTGGCCCTCTTTCTTTCTCTATCTATTTTTCCCCTCAAGCTTAATATATCTCTTGCATTAATTACAATTTCAATTATTTGCTGAATTGCAAAGCAAAAGAGAAGTAATCTCCAAAAAGCTATTTAAACTTCTCCTCTCCTTTTGACATGGCTGCTTAACCTTAAATTTAATGATATATTACAAGAGAGGATGACCAAAAGCATGATCTAAGAAATTCTGATAAACTTTAACAAGATCCCTAGGATAGCTAAAGCCCTTGGGAGAGGACATTTCATTATTTACCTTACAACAATATCTTTTTTTTATTTTTTTTTAAATATCTTTCTATTATTCTATTATTGAAAGAAGTTACCTCTAATTTTTCTTGAAAACAAATTGATCATTTTGTTGAGAAAAAGGAAGGTAGAAGCCCAATCAATTATTGGTCTGAGGGCAGATCAAACCCAAGTCTCTTGTACCAAAAATAACAAATTTTAACAACTCTACCAGTTGACAATCAAATGAATTGATAATGCAATAAGATAATTACAAATCTCTACTAAATATAATGGGAAAGCCATCGAGCCCATCACATGCATGTTTGACTCCAAGTCCTTGCATGTTAAAGGAGTCCAAAAGGCATTATGACTCCACTGGAAGCAGGAAGGAATGCATTTCCTGAAAGATTACAGGGCATTGGCATCCCTCAGCTATATTTCCCAATTATGGCTTTTCTCCTCGCATACAGAGCATGTCCACGATTCTGGTTTACTTTAATTTCATAGTTTTTAGTCTAATAAACATTGCACATGCCTGTAATGCATGTCTGTGCAATATAATACATGCATGCATATATATATGTGTGTTTGTATGCATCTATGTAGGTATGTATATGACTTGTTTGGAAATGGGGTAATGGTACAGCATCTTAATCAACTTACATCCAAACTCAACTTGATAAGGATTTGGACATAGATTTAGGATCTAGACATAATATAGTAGGTGGTAGATTATTTGGCTAATTTTGCAGATCCAAACCTGAAATTTCAAATTCATATTTGGTTAGCAGGCTATCAGCCCCAATTAACACCTATGTTGGACCTTATTTTTACCAACACTCCATTCTCGCTCCTAGCTTCTAAGAGTTTACCTGTAAACAAAGAATGTCAAACCTACATATCTTGTGTTAGAGAAACAAGATCACTTCTACCAAACCTTTAAAGAATTGTGGGTCTGGATTATAATTTAAATAACTGTAAAACATGTAAATAATTGAAAACTATCACACCTAACTCTTATAGTAGATTATAAAAGCATTCTCATCACACAGACATACTATGTGTTCAAGGGCATTGGAATGGAAATAAGTCTTGTATATAACAGCCCAACAAAGCTTGGACAAGTGAATTCTGGACCACAATTCAGCCCAAGTAGAGCATCTAAACAAGTTTCAGTATGCACAGGTTACCTGGAACATATTATGTCCAGCCTAATCCTAACACAACTTGTTCTTAAGTAACCAAAATTTTATTCAACTTGATTAGAGGCCAGAAAAACAGCCCTAAAATCCATAAAACATCTAATATATAAAAGCTTTGCTACATTATGCAACTTCCAACAATAATAACTCATATAATTTTTAAAAAAAAAAGAAATTACTAACAACATTCACCACTAAATGTGTTAACTATTTAATAGTGAAGGTAGCATTTTTTAGAGATTGGTAAAAATAAATATTTCAATGGAACTGAAGTCTGACTTTTGACAGTTGCTGACTCCTTAGTCCTCAACAAATGCATCATTGTAAGTTATGCCATCAAAAAGACAAGATAATTCTGCCCTGATGTATTTACTAATTATCTCTACCTCCAATATCGTCCATAAATGTTTTAAGAGGCCCTTGATAAACTAAAAATGACCAAGAAAGAAAAATTCTGCTTTTCTGACAAAACATCCAGTTCATAATCAGATGTCAATTTTTTCCATGCAATCCATGCACCAATATTAGTATCAATTTTTAGGAAAAAATAATATCAACAGAAGTAGAAGCTAACTGTTGTCCATATGTGCATTGCTTATATTATAACCATACTGCAAGTTCTTCCTTGAACCCTTGCTTTAATAGATGCTGGGTGAGCCATAGACACAAGTATATCCAAAGCTATGCATATCTTAAAACCAATCAATGAAAGTGAAACTACAATATAACTTTCTTATTTGTACTTTAGCTACTTATAAGTCCTAGACTACATTGTACTATACACTGAATTGTTTTGTACCACAAATCGCAGGATAATCTGCAAAAGACAGCCTAGCTTCATAGGCTGAAGATGAAACCCAAAACAGGGGGAAGTAAAAAAGAAATCAACAAATGCTGCAATTAGATCAATGGCATGCATGAAACATTGGAATGTTCAGCTGATGGTTAAAAGTTTTAATTCTTCACCCTGCATCATACAAATATTGCTTTTTCCCTTCTCCCCGTATCTAGATAAAACTCCTCACCAGCTAAGAATTATCAGTTAACATTCACTTATATAAGGACCAACAAAAGATGTGTAGCTTAGGAGGCAATACGCCAACTGCATCTATTACCACAAGATTACACTATTGTTGTTGATGGCACAAAATTTTTGACCCTCTCCACACAACCCCCACCCCAACAACAAACACTAGCACTTGCAAACTTGCAAGCTTGCACACACATGCACATCAGAGAAAAACAAAAGGTAAGGTTCCAAATCTGATGAACCTCCTTGGAGATTTGAACAGGAAACATGCCAAGCTGTTGAATTGAGTGATGACATTGACAGATTTCCTACTACTATCACGAAGCTATACCACAACTTCTAAATCAGGGTAAGTCGACCTGGCTGATTCGGAGTGTACCAAACCATATAAGTCAATTATTGGCACGATTCAGCCAATCAAAACAGGTTTTATGAAAAGCCCTAGTTGAAGCTCTTTGTCCCTACAAGCCTGTTCGAAACCCTTGGTCTCCAATGCACTTATTCGAAGCTCTCAGTCCCCATCAACAACGACGATGTACAACGACAACATCATCCCGACCAGGTGAGACTCCCTCTCATTCCTTGTCAACGAATCTAGAGATCTTAAAGCTCCCCATCTAAGGCTCGAAGCCCTTGCTTCCCCTCTCTCTCTCTCCCTCTCCCATCTCCTCCTGTAGCCTCTGTCCCCTCATGAAACTGTCATCGGATGCCTTGGCCTCTGTTTCTCTTTCTCTTAGATGAGTCCGAAGGCCTCCGCCTCTCTCACTCTCCCTCTATCTCCGCCCCCCCCCCCCTCTCTCTTCCTTGGTTCCAATATGCCGTTGTTCAATATGGTACGTATTGGTCACTAATCGATACAACTCTCAGAATCGGTTCAACAAACATTATTCTACATAGTAATACAATAACACCAAAATAATTTGCAAATATCTGAGATGATAATAATTTGGAGGTGCAAATGAGACAAGCAGTTCACAAGTTGCTCAAACTTGATTTAACTCTTATCAAGCTCAAACAACTTGAACAGTTTTCGAATCGAGCTCAAATAGCAAAATATTTAGCTCAAAAGCTCGCGAGCCTAATATATTTTAATAATATTATATTTTATTTATAATATATAATTATTAATTTAATATTTTAAATATAAAATATATTTTTTAATCGAACTAACTCGTAACTTTTAACCTTATTTTCTAATTATGAAAAGGACTATAGCTCGATTGATATTCAAGTTGAGTCAAATTGATCTCTGTCTTTTTTTTTCGACTTAAGCTCAATCTTGGATATCAAAGCTTGGTCAATCTTAAGTTAAGTTTCGAGCCTGAGTATTTTGAATCGAATCAAGCTCAAGCCTCTAGCTATTCGACCCGGCTCACCTGGGTGGCAACTAATAAGGATGAGAAGAAAAGGATGATGATGATGACAGAATATGCAGTATGCAGAATATGCAGGATAAGGCAAAATAAGGCAAGAAGCAGCTCACGTTGGCAGGGTTCATCGATGGCCCTGTATAACCAGCACCTGCAAGCACGAACGTCACAGTCGTCACAGCAAGCAACCACGTCTTCACGAATGCGCTGCTGGGACCCTTGATAACTATCCAGAGGACAGCCAAGGTAATGCAAAAGGTCAGGACCCCTTCCGCGGCTGCCCCTGTGTGCAAGTCCACTTTCAATGAAGGGCCGCCCAGCATGTGCTTGTACGGACGAGGCATCAATTCTGCGATAGCCAACGCACCACCCACCGCCCCGGCCGCCTGTTGTCAGGAACCATCATATCAATCAGATGGTCCATCTGGCCAGATCCACGCAGAAACGAATGGGGAGGAAGGCAGAGAGAGGAAGCGAGCGAGAGGAGAGAAACAGAGGAGGGTGGAGAGACCGACCTGGGCTGGGAAGCGGAGAGCCATGGAGACAAGGTTGTCCCCCCCAAAACCGGCGGCGTAGAAGGCGGCCGTCCCGGTAGGGTTAAAGCTGGCCCCGCCGATGGCGTCGCAGATCGGACTGAAGACGAACAGAAGGAGGAAGATGAGGGTGGTAGTGATGACGAGGGAGTAGGCGGCGCCCTGGACCTGGAGGGCCGACGCGATGACGGTGGTCAGGGCACCCACACTGGAGACGCAGAACACCCACAGGAACGTGATCACGGCATCGCCCACGGCTGCCTTTATCGCGCCCATTGCCCCCAGCCTTTTTTTCCTTCTCTCCCCCTTTCTCCCTCGCCCTCTCTCTCTTTCTCTCTTCCCCCACCTTGCCAGAGATTCCGTCGAAGGGAGGACTGCTTGGTGTGGAAAGAGACGTCCGGCCTCCTTCCACTGCGAGAAAATATCTTAACATTCCCCTAACCAACGAATATGCTAGAGCCAAGTCTCGAGAAAATATTCGTTGCAACGGTGATACGACGTCAAACTTGTCGCAAAGCACCTACATTTCATCTATATTTCATCGGTTTTTATAAATAATGACCCACGTTAACGGTTGATTTTCGATTTTTGATTGGAATGTGATAATTTGGACACGATACACCATTGCAACGAATGTCTTCTAATCTTTTTCTCACGTGATTTTGTTTTTTAAACACAAAAATCTTCCATGAATTAGTGTTTAATTTTTAAAATTCTGTAACTTACTATTTATATATCATCCAGATACGAATTGAATATTCTATTCTAGAGTTCTTCCAAATATTTCTATACTAATTTTTTAGATAAAATACCTAATATATTTATTTAAGACCTATTTAAATATCTCTATAGGATTAGATAGAAAATCTTGTAGAAAATTTATCCATTGGCTTGTCTAGCTTGTATTTTCAAATAGTCCTATTGTAGTTATGGATCAAGAGGTTAAATAGCTCAGATACTTGGTTTATGCCTCCGCCTCCATATACATGAGGTATTGTCCGCTTTGACTCATGACCATCTTTAGACTTCAATAGGCCTTAGGCTTAATGGACCTTTGACTTCAATAGACCTTGATCATTTAGAGCCTCACAGTTTTATCCTTTAAAAGGCATCTCACGTTGGGAGAGAAGGTTCCAATCCATATAAGCCATATTCTCTCTTGATTCATAATTAATATGGGACTAAAGAAGTCCTCTCTACACCACAACACAGCCCTCCTATCAAGAAGGAGTATGTGTGGATAGGAGGCAATTCTCACAAATGGCGTCAATGTTATGGTCATGGGTCAAGGGATCGGATTACTCAAATGGTTGGCTTATGCCTCCACCTCCACATACATGAGGTATTGTCCGCTTTGACTCATGACCGTCTTTAGGTTTCAGTGAGTCTTAGGCTTCAATGGGCCTTTGACTTCAATAAGCCTTGATCATTTAAAGCCTCATGGTTTTGTCTTTTAAAAGGTGCCTCATATTGGGAGAGAAAGTTCCAATCCATATAAGCCATATTTCCTTTTGACTCATAATCGATGTGGGATTAAAGAAGCCCTCTCTACACCACAACACAACCCCTTCCTAACATGCCAATCTGTTGCGGCCAACTCCCTATTGCTTGTCGCCGGTGATGAGCACCTACAAAAACAGCATCCTCACAGATCAGAGTTGTGTCCGGCAAGGACTCTTCGATGCTTAAGTCAGAGAGAAAATTGATGAACAGTAGATTTCAAAGTTGAAAGTAGCAAAACTCTGACTCAAAAGTGTCTTTTCCTCTGGTTTACTTATTTCTCCTTTTTATAGATAATTCTGATGTAACCGTCGAGCACGTGATCCCACTTTTTATGATGCTGAATTATCGGGCCATAAATGTGGAGTTAGTGGGTCGTTAATTTTTCTGAATAGTCGTGACACGTAGTCAATAACCGTTCACAACGGTTATGGTATGTTGAGTAGATTAACCGACCATATGTCAGTAGAACCAACCATATGTCGGTAGAATCTATGAGCGACCATCGGCTAGTAGTTCAGTTATGCCGCCGGTTCAAGTCGTCCGCTATTGATCGGTAGTAGTCGAATATTCATTGGTCAACCGACCATAAGTTGGTGTAATTTTCTCAATCGATCGATGAAGAGTCGGAACTACATGTTCAACCGATACACAGTCGGAGTCGTGGTGACCAAAGTCAGGGGTTGATTGGTTTTCCCCAACAGTTCCCCCCCACTCCTAAGTCCAAGGTGAACTAACGTATATATTGCCACGTGGTTTGTCATGTTGGATGAATGGAGTTATTTCTTGTCATATCGAACCCCGATTCTGCAGTCACCTTTTTCGGGGTATGGATGATTGGTCGCTTTGTTGTTTCGGCAGATATAGAGTCATCTTTAAATTATCATGTTGACAGGATGATCAGTATTAGATGTTAGTATCAGACGTCGTTTCAGAAAGGTGATTCGGTGTCGGACGATATGATTCTGATAAGTAGATTTTTGCCAGGTGTCCAAATGTTATTGGGTCGGAGCTATTCACGTGAATAAAGGTGACGTGGCTCAATCTGGAGCAAGTACGTCGAATTATCTAATCAATGATCGGTCCAGATGTTGCTATGTGTCATCATCTGGTAAATCTTCAATTCAATTACCTTCATCTCGGCCATTAGGGGATCTTATATATATGATCGCTCCCAACCAAATTTTTACTTTTTATTTCGTCTTTTCTGATGCTGAGACTCTACCGAAAGATTGTCCCAGCGTCTGAGGACTTTGTTATTCCCATCTTTTTCGGGTCAAGTTTGTCTTTTCTTAAGTTCTTTCTTCTCTAGTCTTCGTTTCTTATGGCTAGGACCTCTCCTTCCCGGGATGGTCGGTCGGAGAATCCGACGGATAAGTCCCGTCAGGTCCGGAGGTGGAGGCTTCTTCACTTTCGGAGCTGAATGTCGAGTGGCTTCGGGAGCAGTATTGTATTCCGGAGTAATATCAACTTTTCGCCCCTGGAGTCGACGGTCGGGTGAATACCCCTCCTTCGGGCCAGGTGGCCTTTTATGTCGAAGATCTTAGGGCAGGTCTTCGATTTTCGATTTTGAAGTTTATCCAAAATATTTTAAATTATTATGGTCTTTGCCCTGCTCAGCTGGCACTGAACTCAGTCCGGCTGATAATTAGTTTTGTCTTGCTATGTCGATTGCTGCTGACTAAACCTCGTCCTTTCCTTTTTCGTGCTTTCTTAGTCCTCTGATTTCATCCAAAGGCCAGGGGGTGGTAGTTCTTTAACCCTCGAAAAGATCTTTCTTTTATTATCGATCTTTCATCGTCCATTCATGGATGGAAGAACCAGTTCTTCTTTGCTTCTTCCTCTCTTCCTTGGGATTTTTCTTCCGATTGGGACGATCCACGAACCGGTCCCAATGACAACAGCCGAGAGGTCGACGATCGGGAGGACTTCCATCAGTTGAAGGACATAGCGGTCCTGCTACAGAAGGAGCTTGTGACCAAACAGGCATTTTACGATGTCGGTCTTAGTTCGGTCATCCATCTAGGTATAGTGTAGTCGGTCATTTCTTACTTTATTTTTCTTTTTGCTTGTTAAGTCGTACTAATTTTTGTTGTAATTGCAGCCATGCAGTCGAGAGTACAAGTATCGAGTGCTGACATTCGTCAATACGATACCAGGAAGAGGGCAGCATCCGAGGTTGGGCCTTCCCGACCATCGAAGAGGAATCAAGCTGTTGCTTCGATGCAGACTCGGGCTACTTCAATGACAGCTCCAGCCACTACTTTAATGTCGACTGGGGAACCCGATGCACCATCTGCATCAGTTTCTGAGCCGATTCTGGCACTTGCCGTGCCGTCTGAAGAAAAGGCGGTGAGGGGAACTACCGAGGCAACATCGATAGTTCCACCAACTGAGGAGGTTCGGGCCGAGGCAAGATGACCCGAACAATTTACAGCTGCGCCAGTTGCTCCTTCAGCTGGAGCTTCTTTGGCACAGTCGAGTTCAAGCTTCCCCTCACTTTTGAATGTGGGGCTGCCGACAAGGGATCAGGGGAAAGCTCCGGTGACTTTGACAGAAGACGTAGCGTCGGAGGGCCACATGGTTCACTTAGACATTCAAGTACCAGGAGATGAGTCAGCCCTGGCCAATCCGACATTGGCCAAGAGACTGTTCCAAGCTACCCTTCTTTCAATTGATCGAGAGAATCGGAGGAACCGAATGGTGGCCGAGATGTTCTCGTTCTTTTATCTGATGATACTCGGGGTAAGTTTCTTTTCTTTTTTTTTAACCTGACCTATCTTCTGTTTGCAGTTGATCCATGACATATTCGATTTAGAGGCTGGCTACATGAAGTTTGGTGACTTTCATCGATCGTGGATGAATAAGGTGGCAGCTACTGATGCTGAGAAGACGGCTGCTCTCGAACAACTCAGGTCGGTAGCTGAGCAGAAAGCCTAGCTTCAGGAGGAGATTTTTCGGTTAACTGACGACCTAGCATCTTTTGGGGCCGAACTTGAGTCGGCTCGCAAGAGTAATTTGGCTCTTGAGTCACGGGTCAAGAGCAAAAAATATTCGATCCACCGACTTCAACAGGAGCGAGACGGATGCATTATAGAACTCAAAGCCGAACGTGAACAACATTGGGCCGGCCTAGAAAGGTTGGCACTAGCTGAAGAGGAGTCGTCTTCCGCATGAGCTGATGTTGACTTGGTGAAGGTGGAAGCGGAGTCGGCAAGGGAGGCATTGAGTCGGGCAATCGAGGACTTCAGGGGTTCAAAAGAATTCAAGGAGGACATCTTCGAAGGTAACTTTGCTTCGTACTGCGTCGGGTATGAAGACGGCCGGGATGCGGTTGGAAAATTATACCCAAACCTTGACTTAAGTAATATTGTCCCTCCAAGATCGGAAGATGGGATTGCTGAAGATGAAGCAGTGCCGGCTCAAAATGGAACTCCGACCGTGCCTGAAGTTGTTCAAGTCGTCAACTCTACATCAGAACAAAGGAATAGGGATGGCGACGAGCCTTGATCGATGTATTTTGCTTTATCTTTTTGTAATCAAATATCTGTAATCGGACTTCGGTCCAATTTTGTAGTTTTTTTTGACAATGAATGAAAAAGATTTTTTCCTCTTAAGTCCAAACTTTTTGTTTCCTTTGTTTGCAATGTTAAGTTTGCATTGTCTGCAATGTAAAGTGGCCATCGAATATTGATCAGTGATTCGAACGTTCGGTAGGACTTGTAGAATCATCCGTTAGTCATGTAGTCTTTTTGACGTATTTAAGGGTAGTCTTTTTGAGTCAGAGCTCTGTTACTTTCAACTTTGAAATCTACTGTTCACTAATTTTTTCTCTAACTTAAGCATCGGAGTATCCCCATCAGACATAACTTTGATCTGTGAGGATGCTATTTTTGCATGTGCTCATCACCGGCGATAGATAATAAGGAGTTGGCCGCAACAGATTGGCACACCAGGGAGGGCTGTGTTGTGGTGTAAAGAAGACTTCTTTAGTCCCACATCGATTATGAGTCAAGAGAAAATATGACTTATATGGATTGAAACCTTCTCTCCCAATGTGAGGCACCTTTTAAAAGACAAAATCGTGAGTCTCTAAATGATCAAGGCCCATTGAAGCCTAAGGCCCATTGAAGCCTAAAGACGGTCATGAGTCAAAGCGGATAATATCTCATGTATGTGGAGGCAAAGGTATAAGCCAACCATCTGAGCCATTCGACCCTTTGACCCATGACTACAACATTGGCACCATCTGTGGGAAGCCTTCTATCCACACATACTCCCTCTTGACTGGGGGGCTGTGTTATGGTGTAGAGAGGGCTTCTTTAGTCCCACATCAGTTATGAGTCAAGAAAAAATATGGCTTATATGGATGAACCTTCTCTCCCAACGTGAGGCATCTTTTAAAAGATAAAATGATGAGACTTCAAATGATCAAGGCCCATTAAAATCAAAGGCCCATTGAAGTCTAAGGCCCACTGAAGCCTAAAGATAGTCATAAGTCAAAGCGGACAATACCTCAAGTACGTAGAGGTGAAGGCATAAAAAAAACTACCTGAGCAATTTGACCTCTTGACCCATGACCACAACAAGTCCATTCAAATCCAATCTATATCTAAGCTCTTTGCTATATATATATATATATATATATAAAACAATCTTCCCAGAGAATTTAGGCTAGATAGTGTTTGGTTAATTCATGATCATACTTAAATGAATACTCCAATTCATGAAGTTTGCTAATTATATAAGAATTTTCAAGTAGACCCTTAATGGACTCCTTCACGAATGTTCTATTCTTAGTCCTTCAACTATCAAGTTGTAAACAAAAGGAAGACAAACAACTCAAGAACTAGGTAAAGTCTCAAGTTGAATTTGTTGTTAAGTTATGATTCTTTTTTGTTTTTATAATTCTGATTAACTTTCAATTAATAAAAATAAAATCTTCTGGAACTATATACTTGTATAATATATTAACTTTAAAAAAATTATACGAAAATAAACAAAATAAGAGTCGGGTTCAAGTTTCATATATATATATATATATATATATATAATTGGATGGTTGGGGTTCTACACTGAATGTAAATCTACTATATTTAAACTACTTACGTACAAAAAATATATAATTTGGAAACCCTAGTCTATGCACGATATGGTAAAAAATTAGATAATTCAAATAAAATAATTTTTTTGACCACTTGATGTATAGGTCAGATATGTCCAAATCATATGATTTTTGGTATGTGAGCAGTATAGAGATAATAAGACCCATCAAATCACTCGAATTATTAGTGCAAAACCTATATTATCTAATTTATAAAAATGTAAATTTTATAAGAGTTACATTAGGTGTAATATAATCCTAATCTATTTTCTAATAAATAAATAAAAATTTTAAAAACTAATTTATAGAAAAAAAGGAGAAGAAAAGATAAAGACTCATTTTACATATGGGATTAATGCTGTATGTGAACCAAAATAACGATAATGACGATAAATTGTTTGAGTGACAACAGAAGTCTCATGCAGTAGATCTATATTTTTTCTCTTGGACCAGCAACAAGTAGTCTGTGTTGGATTTTGGGATTTGATACATGCATATGTATTTCAAAAATTTTATTTTTTAAATACCGTAGCAAAGAATAAAATTAAAATAATTTTAATCTTAATTTTGTATGTATAAAAATATAAAACTATATGATCTATTTCATATGCTGAAATTGATATTATGCTGAAATTTATATTGTAATCAAATCATATACCTATTTCACAATCTCTTTTTTCAAAATTGGATCTGAAAGAGAAAAGGCTCTCTCTTAGCTGCATAAGTGTCCAGTCTCTATGAGTATCCAGTCAAGATCAGCCTGAAATAGTCTTCTTTAATCTAAATTTTGGTTCTCCAAAGTTCAGCCTGCTGAATCTGAACGAAGCCTGGATCGTGATCAATGCTTGATCTTTCTCTTTAATCTTCTTCTTCTCCTCTTCTCTAGAGTTTCTCTTTGCTATGTGTTGCTACTAGATATTAGAAACTAGTAAGAAAGAGGCACCCAAACTCTTTTGGACATGGAACTCTTTAGGACGTGCATCCCAAAGAAGGGGTGTATAGAACACCCAAGAGGAGAGAAAGGGAGAGGAAGAGAGAGCATGAGGAGAGCCTTTGGGTGTGAGGGGCTACTGATTTTGATACTCTAGGGACCTTAGGGGAGGTCCTTTTAAATAGACATAAGGATTGAATCCTATTCAATCTCATAATACAAGTCCTACTTACATTAAGATTCCTATTAACTTAAGTTATCCAACTTATATTAGGAAGTCCATTAGGTGTCAACAATTGGAGCCCTTGCACCTATAATTAGACATCCCAAAATACACCCAAGAGATATCCCATATGAAAATAAAAGGCCCTCTAATCAATGGACACGTCCAAATTGATCAAATCAAGGTGGCACCCCATAATAACTATCAAAGAGATTTATAAGGGACTTGTACCCTTAATTTATGTGATCCATAATCTTAGACACTCAATAATTGAAGTCTCATGAATCTTATTCATGTACATTATTAATAGATAATTAAGTTAAAATTAATTTATTAAATAAATAATCTCAATGAAAAGAGGAATTGGATCCAACCATATGCTAGCAAGGTTATCATGAACTCAATAAATTTTTTTAAATCTAATTGATATTTCATAAGCTCAATTACTTATTCCAGACCTAATCCTTTTGTTGGTAATCTCATAGGTTCAATTCTATCTGATAGTGAGACATACAATGATTTCTATCATCGTATTAATGAAACTCTTTTCAATGGATCAGAATAATTTCATTCTAACTCAACAAGGATTGTCGATCTAGAACAATCCTAGTGAGCTCTCACAATCCACTAGTGAGACCTAGCAGTATGTAGTGATAATTCAGTAGAACTGAAATGAACCTCTAGGTATAGTTAACATGTGATTCAGTCCCTCTATCATGAGTCTCAACTAGATGACAGGTCATGGATAAATCGTCAAACCTCAATATCGGTCATATGATAGATTCAATCAACTTAAGTCCATATGTGATTCTATGGAAACTCTTTTCTATCAATCACATTGCTATGACCATAGACTTAAGGACTCAGCCTCTTAAATCTTATAGGACTATTTTCTTCTGCTAGAGTTGATAGATCCCATCTTGATGCACACTCCACTCTGACAGTGGATCAACTATCGTCAATATCCACTCAAGGGCTCCTTGAGACCCATGTTGATATGTCAGTTAAACTCCAGCAGCCTCACTACGAGCAGTAGTGTCATCTCAGATCAAAGGACCAGTCATACAACTGCAGCATTGAGAAAGTCACTAATGAGTGAGTAGACATCCATGTGACTTCTCGTGTTGGTCATACTCAGTGCTAGTTGTTCTCTAACAACCACCTGCACTCTCACTCCAGTGTCTCTACACTGCAAACTCGAGATCCATCTGTCTGAAGAAAGTGATCCGTGCACTGGTCTATCTGAGTCAATCACCATCCTCATGATGATCCTATGACTAGGAGCAACTTAGGAATCAACCATCAATGACATATGCCTCAAATTCTCAACTCTTTGAGAATATGTGTCATCATCTTGTTAATCTCTTGGATGATTCATGGACACATGACATGAATGATAATATAACTATCCAATAAGTACAAAATCATGTCCTAGAGATATGAAATGTGTCAGCCAAGATTGGCTTTTAGGGCATACATCCAACAATCTTTCACTTGTACTAAAGTCAATCTGCCATGTACCAAACCCTATCCTCACAAGACAGGCTATAGTCTTAGGCTAGCCAAGTGACTTACCAGTGGGTCATCCACATCACATGTGAAGTTTGCTCTTTACACCTCTATATATTTTTACTCGAGATAGTCGCGTGTTCTGCTGTTCTATGTGCTTGAATATCTGGTGAGACCTAGGTTCCTTAGCAAAGACTATAGTGCCATTGTCTTTGCAGTATAATGTCACGGTATCTGATGGTATGACAACTAATTCTACAACTAACATTACAACTAGAATGCATCCTACATATCTACAGTGTACTCAGCTTTCATTGATCGATTATTTAGAATTCTTCCAATATATCAATATAGGAATATATCTATGATGTAGACATTCTACCATCAATATCAGACATAAAGTCTGAATTGGTGTATCCTCCCACTCCTAGCTTTGATCTTTCTCTGAACATGTCCTCAATTTTTCTTAAGAGCTTAAGGATGTTTTCACAACAATCTAGCACTCACAGCCTGGATACAATTGATATCTACTTGTGACAATCATGGTATAATTAGTTCAAGTATTTTATGGCATACGACTATGCTCGAGAAGGTAGCAGATCCCTCTCCGAGATTTCTATGCTGAACGCTTTCAGCATCCAATCTCTGGACTTTATCTATGAAAATACAAGCATCCAATTGCATCTATTTCTATAGATCTTTAAGATGCTCACTTTATATCTTTCATGAAAAAATCTATATTCAACTATATTTTAATCGATGTCAGTATTGGACACTCCCACTAACCCTTTTGAAATCCATAATTTCTCATATCTGATCAAACAATTTGATCATATCATTGGAATGAATGTTCCAACTCCAAGGATATTGTGGTTTTTGTGATCACCTATCACAAGAAGTGAAATTCATAGGCTATTCCATATAGAAATCTTCAAAAGATCTCTACTCGGAAAATCTATTTCACATCTTTTCTTGGAGTTGATGTCTCACATCACCTCGTTGTAGGTTCTGGGATTATCTCTATATTCCCTATCTCCCATGAGAAATGATTTTCTTTACATCCTCTGTTAAGCATACTCAAGTACCTTTCAAGAGAATTAGAGATTCTACTATGTGTACGAGGTGGAAGAGAAATATATATCTACTGGCTTATGATTAATATGTTCTTAAGGTCCCAAGACTCCCTACTCTTCAAAGATACTCTCTTAAAGCTTAACTTTTCTCTCACTGCTTCATCTTGGTTAAACAATTTTTCAAGAAGATAGCATTGAGTCACAATCACATTATAATCTCATTGAAAAGTAATATCCCAAACTCTTTTCGGAAGAGCTTTATAGACCTATCCTCTAACATATCCACCTGCTGTCCTAGACACAGACTGTACATTCTTGAATCTCAAAATAATCAAGATTCAATTCTCACCATATCATATCTTATATGGTGTGGTAGAAATAGATTTAGAGAGATCCAATTTTATAGAAATAAAGCATGTTCTTAAATAAATATAAATAAATCAGTGAATTTCATTATGGACTAGATCATATCTCATATAATCTCATGACTCTTCTTATCTCATTGAGCTGAGATTTACTAAGAGGGGTCCAATATGAAACAATACCATTTTATAAGATAATCGAGAAATTTTTTTCAATGGTATTGCATTCTCGATCCGATCGAAGTATTTTTAAAAATTTTTAAATTTATTTCTCTATTTACATCTGAATTCTTTGAACCTTTCAAAAATTTTGGATTTGTATCTCATATACAAAGTAGAGACAACTCCTTAGTTAGCACATCACATGGGCTACACACATCAAATGTGTACAATGATAAGTATCTCAGTGGTCCTTTTCCTCTTATCCCACAAGAGTAGCTTGATCATATTTTCTCAAAGAGATGATGCACAAACTAGATTTGACTTAACAGTCAATAAGCCTAAGCCCATATTTTTTAATTTGTTAATCATTTTTTCTCCAATATGACTTAGCTATAGGTTCTATATATATTTTAAATTTTATCTCAATTTTGGATCTCTCAAATCCAATGACATTCACTGATTGCTCAATTAAGTTCACATATATATCAACATGCAAATGATAGAGACTGTCTCTAAAAACTAAATCCAAATGATGATCGCAAGGGATAAATATGCATGGCCGCAGCAGCAATTGTTGTCCTATAGTCAATTCAAGGGGTACTTTCTCAGCCCTCTACCTTTCCATCGACTCTACACTAGAGTTTGTGGCTCAACTAAGAGAAGAAAATATTGTAAGGATAATATTGAGCAATTTCGACATACCTACTCTAAGTATGTCTTTATTTCTTTAGGCTCTCCCGGTATTTACCTCTAAACTCTTTCAAAATTTCTTTGTTATCAACACTTTAACCAATTCAGATAAAGTGCCATGATGATCTTTCATATGGTAGTTTACCATAAACTATCCATATAAACTAATCAGGAATCGCAGGATCAAATCCATAAGCAATTCTTTATACATAATCATGTCGAGCCTTTTAAGCTCTTTAATGTCCTCGATCATTATCAAATAACGATCATAGACTGATTATCTATCATGCATCACATGTGCTGTGCGACTCTGATCACCTCACAATACTTATGGATGAATCAACATATCGTTGGCAGTGTACATGTACTCATGCATAGTACCTATATTTATTATCATTATCCATCCACTCATCAAGTATAGCTCGTTGACTATGGGTTGGAAGGGTTGTTAACATTAGAATAATCTGGTAGAGAACATTGCTTAATTTTCTAAAATTAAGAACAATTCTTAAGTTTGTAAGTCAGTCTATGTACTCGATTTCAGTTAATCGGTTGATATCTAAGATTCAAGCTAGAGGGTTGGAAGCTGACAAAATAAATAGAAGAGAGCAAAAATTTTAATTGAATGCTTGTATTTATTTTATAATTTTGCTTTAGAGATTTTTAGATATAAAAAAAGACTCTCACTATTTTATCAGAACTCCCACACTCTTCGGATGGAGAAACAAAAATTCTAATGCAACAATTGAATTTTTAGTGGGTGTTGCAGTCCCACCGATATCGTGCACCTCATCTAACAGTTATTGGTAACATGAATAAACACCGATGTATAGACAACTCTTTGTCCAGATGCTTCTCTAAGTATATTATAGCCACTTAGTCTCTAAGTCATGTAGGCTCACCTAACAGTTATTGTCCGCACTTCTTAGTTAAGTCAGACCCACCATTCACAAGAAGGTGTAAAGCCGTCATTGGATCCTTCAACTAACAGTTATTGGGCCTAACCTCATCTTTACCCCGTAGCAACTCTTTGCTAATAGAGTGATTACGTATTTTCGCTACAACTGAACCACTGTGACCAGCTGAGAACAATCAATGTCGATAGTATACCCATACATCTACAATGGTAGAAGACCTTGGACTTAATATTTTGTGAAGAAATTTAAGTTTATGTCTCATCTAATCAGTCATCACATGATTGATGTAATTGGCATGGGCTAAATCAAACCACCAAGCAACCATATTTGTGACTCAATCTTTCAAATTGGCCAGATAAGTGGAGATTAGTGGGAATCCTCCTGTTGCTTTCTTCAGACATCAATAAATTGATCAGATAAGCGAACAGAACCAATTAAATAACCACTTTTCAATTACTTATCTTAGACACCAATTGGATAATTGATCAGAATTGGTGAGCTCAAGTGAATCGGGCTCAAATCAATAAATCAAATTAGGTCCTTAGGTTAATCGATTCTACATATGGGACTCAATCGATTTGATCAACAATAATTGTATGATCATTAACTTAATTGATCTAACTCAATTCAATACTTGACTCGGTTTAACCAATTACTTAATCAAATTAGACCCATATGTTCCAAATCAAAAATCTTAGATGTAATCCTATTACATGATCTATTTTTTGATTTTTTTATGACCAAAATTCTTGTACACAAATACAAATTTAAGATTCTAAAAGTATATTTTAGATCTAAATACTTTATATGAAAGTAAGTATTAAAATATAAAAATAATTTTTAAATTCTAACATACAAACATCTATCACATATATGCATGTAAAATTAGATCTGAAATAAAATTTCAGATCTAAACATGATATCATATATCTTATATACTAATTATAGATCAGATTAAAGCTAAATTTATGATCCAAATATGTAATTATATATCATACATATGAATCAAAATTCAGATCATAAAAAAATTCAGATTTCATGTATGTATCTATTTCACATGAACTAGAACTCTTTCTAGATCAATTTTCAGACCTATATATGCATCAACATATCAACTATATATTCTAAAATTAAATTTAAAATTAAATTTTAGATTTAAAAAATCCATCCATACATCTCATGTATCAAGAAAAAATTAATTTTAAAATTTTTTCAAAAATATGTATATTAAAATTCAGCATATGAAAATTCATGGCTCTGATACCACTGTTGGATTTTGGAGTTTGATGCATGCATATGTGTTTCAAAAATTTTATTTTTTAAATACCATAGTGGAGAATAAGATTAATATAATTTTAATCTTAATTTTGTATGCATAAAAATATAAAACCACATGAACTATTTCATATGCTGAAATTGATATATGCTGAAATTTAGATTGTAATCAAATCATATACCTGTTTCGCAATCTCTTTCTTCAAAACTGGATCTAAAAGAGAAGAGGCTCTCTTTTAGCTACACAAGTATTTGGCCTCTATGAGTATCCACTTAGAATTAGCCTGGAACAATCTTCTTTAATCTAAATTTTGGTTCTCCAAAATTTAGCCTGCTGAATCTGAACAAAGCCTGGATCGCAATCAACGCTTGATCTTTCTCTTTGATCTTCTTCTTCTCCTCTTCTCTAAAGTTTTTTCTTGCTATATGCTGCTATCAGATATTAGAAACTAGCAAGAAAGAGGCACCCAAACTCTTTTGGACATGAAACTCCTTGGGACATGCATCCCAAGGAAGGGGTGTATAGAACACCCAAGAGGAGAGAAAGAGAGAGGAAGAGAGGGTGTGGGGAGAGCCTTTGGGTGTGAGGAGCTGCTAGTTTTGATGCTCTAGAGACCTTAGGAGAGGTCTCTTTAAATAAACATAAAGATTGAATCCTATTCAATCTCATAATATAAGTCCTACTTGCATTAGGATTCTTATTAACTTAAGTTATCCAACTTACATTAAGAAGCCCATTAGTCACCAACAAATGGATCCCTTGCACCCATAATTAGACATCTCAAAATACATCCAAGAGATACCCCATATGAAAATAAAAGATCTTCTAATCAATGGACATGTCCAAATTGATCAAATCAAGATGGCGCCCCATAATAACTATCAAGGAGATTCATAAGAAACTTGCACCCTTAATTTATGTGATCCATAACCTTAGATACCCAATAATTAAAGTCTCATAAATCTTATTCATGTAGGTTATTAGCAAGTAATTAAGTTACAATTAACTTATCAAATAAGTAATCCTAACGGAAAGAGGAATTGGATCCAACCATATGCTAGCAAGGTTACCATGAATCCAATGGATTTCTCTAAATTCAATTGACACTTCATAAGCTCAATTACTTATTTCAAACATAATTCCTTTATTGTGTGATCTCATAGATTCAATTCTATCTGATAGTGAGACATACAATGATCTCTATCATCATATCATTAAAATTCTTTTCAATGGATCGAAATAATTTTACTCTAACTCAATAAGGATTGTCGATCCAGAACAACCCTAGTGAGCTCTCACAATCCACTAGTGATATCTAGCAGTATATAGTGGTAACTCAATAGAATTAAAATGAATCTTTAGGTATAGTTAATGTGTGATTCAGTCTCTCTATCGTGAGTTCCGACTAGATGGTAGATCATGGATAAATCATCAAACATCACATCGATCATATGATAGATTCAATAAGCTTAAGTCCATATGTGATTCTATGAAAATCTTTTCCATCAATCACACTGCTATGGTCATAGACTTAAGGACTCAGCCTCTTAAATTTCATAGGACTACTCTCTTCTACTAGAGTCGATAGATCTCATTTTGATGCACATCCCACTTTTACAGTGGACCAACTGTCGCCAACATCCACTACAAGAGCTCTTTGAGACCCATGTTGATGTGTTAGTCAAATTTCAGTAGTCTCACTATGAGCAGTAGTATCATCTCAGATCAAAGAATCAGTCATACAATTGCAGCATCGAGAAAGTCACTAACGAGCAGACATCCATGTGACTTTTCGTGTTGGTCATGCTCAGTGCTAGTTGTTCTCTAACAACTACCTATACTCTCACTCCAGTATCTCTACACTGCAGACTCGAGACCCATCTGTTCGAAGAAAGTGATCCGTGCACTAGTCTGTCCGGATCAATCACCATCCTCATGATGATCCTATGATCAGGAGTAATTTAGAAATCAACCATCAATAACATATGCCTCAAATTCTCAACTCTTTGAGAATATGTATCATCATCTTGTTAATCTCTTGGATGATTCATGGACACATAAATATGAATAGTAATATAACTGCCCAATAAGTATAAAATCATGTCCTAGAGATATAAAATGTGTCAGCCAAGATTGGCTTCTAGGACATACATCCAACAGTTTGTACCTTCTATATTCAGAGGGAGGCGAACCTTAGGAGAGATAGAATAGGGAAAAAAGAAAAGAAAATAGAACATCGAACTAAGACAAGTTAAAAAGCTATCTCAGAAAACCACACCTATAGTCTAGAGTTGGGTGGTGGTGCTGCTGGCGGTGGCCTTGACGGTGGGGCCCGGGGCTTGTTGTGGCGGATGGATCTGCCTATGGTGCTGGCGACTGTAGCATTGATGTTGAGGGTAGCATGGTGGCTGCGAACTCTAGGCTTGACATGCTGGCCAGGGAGGCGATAGCAGAATATGTGGAAGCGGTTGCAAGACTGTGAGACATTTTGAGGGAGGCTGAAGTTGGGTCTCTTTATGATGGGCATTCAGGGAGCATGGTAGCAATTCAAGGCCACACTGATGGATTTGAGGTGGCACATTCTAATGATGTTTCTTATTGATGAAGATCTTAGTGTGAAATGTGCCGAGGGTAGAGAAGCCATCTTTTTCATCTACATATAGAAGATTGGTTCACCAACAGGATCCAAATTTGTGTGCGTTGCTCGAGACCCAACTTTTGGATAGGAGTTTGGAGCGAGCTCGACGGCATTTTCCATCCTCTTAGGGTTTTTTTGCCATTAAGTCTCAGGGCCTCACTGGAGGTATGATTGTTGTTTGGAAAAAATAGAATATCAATGTGGATGTGATGAATAAGTGCAATCAACAAGTGGTTGTGGTTATTTCTGGTATTAATAAGAGGCTTTGGCTTTTATGTGGTGTCTATGCAAACATAGATTATAGAGTGTGGAGGGTGTCGTAGGAGGAGGGATCGAGACTAGTAGACCAAGGTCTCCTCTTTCTTTTTGCAGGGGACTTCAATTGCATCAATGGATCCCAGGAGAAAAGAGGGGGTAGGCCTTTCTCAGACAATATAGGAGCTAGGGAGTTCGGAGAGTTCATCGGCCAAAATGATCTTATTGATCTCGATTTCATTGGGCCCAGATTCACTTGGTGCAACAACCAGCAGGATAGTAACCAAGTTTGGGAGTGCATTAACATAGCCTTTGCAATGGTGGGGTGGGTGCGGCATTTCCTGAGCTTTCAGGTTCATCATGTCCCTCAAATTGCATCTAATCACAGTCCTATTTTGATTTTCACTGCTCTTGATTGCTCTTACTGGTCCCCCTTTTGGTTTAAGAAATTTTGAATCTTCTACCCCCAATCCTGGGACATTATCGACAGGTTTGCAAGTTACCGATTCATGACAATGCCATGTATAAGATTACCTACAAATTAGACATCATGAGGCGCAGACTCAAGAGGTGGAATAAAGTTGAGGTTGGTGACATCTTCCGAAGATTGGAGGAGGTTGAGGCTTCTATCTTTGACCTCCAATTGAGAAAGGATAGGGAGGGGGTTTCCCTGCCATTGATCTAGTTGATCTTAGGCCCAAGCTCACTCTGCATCATTCCTTATGGAGACAGCAAGAGCTCTTCTGATGCCAGAAGTCCAAAGTTCAGTGGTTAAGAGAGGGTGATAAGTGTTGAAAATTATGTCCTAAAATTAATTGTATGATGATTGAGTTCATTTTTGTATATGAATTATTGATAAATAAATAATAATTATTTTGATATTTTTCATCATAAAATTACATCTTTCTTGAAGTTTTGTGCTATGATGAAGTCCATAGAACTATGTTAGTGTACGATAAAGAGAGAATTTATCATAACATTTTTAAACATGTTTGCGATCAAATGATACATCATTTATGATGATGACGTTTATCGAGTGGAGGTCGTTGTGTGCCATATGGGTTGGTTGTTGATATGATCGCGATGTTGTCGTTAGAATACTATGATTATCAATCTAATTTTAACTTCAATAAAAATTAAAAATATATAGAAAATAGCGAGTCAGGTCGAATCCATAGAGAAAGCAGGATTTTGATTTAAAATCTTTGATTTTGTAAAAAAAATAAAATTTTGATGAAAGTAATTTAAATAAAAATTAAAAATATAAAAAATAAATTAGATACTAAGATCTACTATTTAGATCCTAGCTTCTACTTGTAATAAAAATAAATAATAAAAATTTAAAATATATAAAATAAATTGATACTAAAATCTATTAATTAGATCCTAGGGGCCAACGTCTATTTAATTTTAATTAGGTTTGGTTAATGCGGGATGCTGGTTTGTTATTTTTGAGCTAAGGAAGGGTGATGAAATCCCTACCTTATCTTATTAATGGATGTTGCTCTTAAGTTGATTTGAGATGAATATGCACAACCAATTTTAAACAAGAGGTTCTATGCAACTAAATTAGATGCACAAAATTGATCAAACTTGAAAGCTTACTTTGTCTCCAGCGATCATCAAAAGTAAATCTAAGATGATGAATGCTTCTAAACAATTAGATTTTTACTCTTGTTATGCGATTTTTATTAGATTTATGTGGATATATTTTATATTAATTTAAAAAAATAATAATTAATATTAAAAAAATAGTTAAGGTTGGGATTAGGATTGATCTCACCAAGCAAAATTAGAAGCTTTCTATCTCTTTTTTTTTAAATTTTTTTTTATACAAAAAAAAGTTAGTAAGCTATGTTCATAAAAAAATTAAAGAAATTAAATATTAAAATTGGTGCCTTCTCTAACAACGGCGCCAAAAATTGATATGACCGTGATATTGTCGTTAGAATATCATGATTATCAATCTAATTTTGATTTCAATAAAAATTAAAAATATGTAGAAAGTAGTGAGTCAGATCGAATCCATAGAGAAGGCAAAATTTTAATTTGAAATCTTTGATTTTGTAAAAAAAATAAAATTTTGATGAAAGTAATTTAAATCAAAAAATTAAAATTAAAAGTATGAACAATAAATCAGATACTCAGATTTACTATTTAGATCTTAGCTTCTACTTATAATAAAAATAAATAATAAAAATTTAAAGTTTATAAAATAAATTGATACTAAAATCTACTAATTAGATCCTAGTATCTACTTACAAAAAAATAAAAAGATAGAAATTTAAAGTGCAAAAAAATAAATTTTGTATTAATTAAAATTAAAATTTAAATATAAAAAATTTAAAAAAATAATAAAATAAAATAAAAATAAAATTATAATAAGGATCTGAAGTTGATCAGTCCAACTTCATTGAAAAGATGGTTGATGATCTCTCTTTCTTTCTTTATATTCTGTAGAGCGAACCGACTTCTCTTCTTTCTCTCCTTGGATCCCTAAAGCTCTCTATTTTTTTTTTCTAATTTTTCTTTACTCTTCTACTGATTTTTTCTTTTTTTCTCACTTATTTCCAGATCTCTTATTTATAGGTGAATTTTTTACATTTTTCTAATAGCAAAAGGAGTCCCAAAATCTTTAGAAATAATATTATACACGTATAATTTAATTCTGACTATTAGATCTTCAATGGATCACTCAAATCAATCCAAAAAATAGTTGTTTAAATCTTTATCACAGTCGGAGATGTTCTCAGCCATTGGATCGTACTTCAAATTTGATCTGGGCTGTTGATCAGCACTCAAAAATTCTATTCAAAGTCGAAAATGACATCAACCATTGGATCGTGATCTAGATCAAAAATCAACCATCGGATCGCGTCCAGAAATCCTTCTTTCAATCGGTAATGAATGTGGACCGTCGGATCTGGTTCTGAATTGATATGAGCCGGTGGATCACACAAATAACCTTCCATCTGCCTATAGACCATGCCAAAACATCACAAAACTATTCCGTAGACTGCGCCATCACTTTTGTGGATCGAGCGGTTGGTCCACCGTACATCGAAGATAATAAAATTTATTTTTTAAGATATTTTGATTTGATTTTTGCTTCGATTTTTGTCTGAAAAATTAAAAAAAATATGCATTAAATTTTTTAAATTTTTTTTATTATTTTGGTACTTAAATTCTCAATTAAATCAATATCTATTTTTTATAAATATGCTCTAATTTTATATTTTTTTAATTATTTATTTTTATAAAAAAAATTAATTTATTTATGAAATTAGATTTTTGAAAGATGTTAGCACCATAAATTATCAAAAATATCTAAAATAAATATAAAAATATACCACTTATCAGTTGTCCTCTTAACCAAAGAGTGTGGTGATACTGGTATGATATACAGGTGAGATGTAGGAGTATATCGTCACTAAATAAGTGACTCACCTACTGAGTATTCTGCTGTCAAGAACTGCTCGCGAAGCACATGAGTATAAGTATCCTTCAGATCTGAGATCACCATAGTGACTTGTAAGCAACTCACTGTGCTTTGGTGCTGAACTATCTAGATTTCTAATATAGTGACGGAAGGCTATTGGGTACAGTCAAATACTTGTGAAGTCTATATGTGAATCAAGATGGAATTGATCCCTTCAGATTATTGGAGTTGATGTATCATTGTATTTCAATTTAGTAAAATCTTGATCAAGGTAATCCATGAGATGGATTTGAAAGATTGAAATATAATGTAGATGAAGCAATCTTGATTGACAGTTAACCTGAGACCATTCTAGAGAATTCAGGATCAAAAAGATGAATTATGCAGTAACCATATATATGGATTCTGAAATATTATTTTACGATAATTCGATCTATCAGAACATCGAAAATTATTTCTAGATAGTATCTCGATTAGTGCAGAAATCGGTTCCTATGCTACCGGCTTAGTGTTTGAACCTATGGAGTCACACACACAAGTCAGACACCGTAGGAAGTATTGGCCTTTATATGTCTAATATGGAAGTACTTGACTTGATTGAACATATAAGCTAACTTGATTGAGAATTAAATTATGGATCAAACGGAATTGAAGAGTTGACTATATCTAGCTAGCACTACACATAATATTCAGGTTCGATTTTGGGGATGAACAGTTTCTGATCTATGATCTATGAAGCATATGAAAGATTAAATTTAAATACTAATTAATTTTAAATTAGATCTGAATTAATTAGACTTAATTGATTCCAAAATCTAAGTTAGACTTCATACAAAAATTTTAAAGAGTTTGGGATTGACAGCTTTTCAAAATTGTTTCGAACCAGTTTCGAATTGGATTCGAATCGGATCCATTTTGGATAAAATATGAGAAATCTTTCTTGTGTTGGGATTTTCCTCTCTCGTGGACTGACCAACACCTGGAAGCTTCCTCATTGTGGGTGTCCCATGTGGGTGAGGGATTGGATGCAATATGGTTGTCATATGTGAGAGCAATACTAACTTATGTAGGAGTCCTTCTTTTATGAGTATTGGATTGATTCAAAGTATATTTGAGTTAGGAGTCCTATACTTATTAGATTATAAAATTTATTTATAAATAGAGAGGGTCTCTATCTATGCATATATAGCAAACAAATCAGATTGAGAGAAAAAAGAAAGAAAGAGAGAGGTATGAGAAGAGAGGAGCCCTTCTTCTTCTCCTTGGCCTCTCCCCTTTGGTCCCGCCCCTGCTCCCTCGACGTGGGCCTTCCTTGGACATCCCACTTGCTGGTGTGAGGTGTCACACCAGCACATCTCCTCCCTCATTTGATTGGATTGCAAAAGTGATTTGATCGGAGTTCATCCCGCTTTCCTGCGGCATCTGGCGTGTATGTGAAGTAGAGGGTCTGCACATTCAGACCTCCCTGAAGGATTGTTTCAGATTTTCAGAGATTTGATCTTTGATTCTATTACTACTCAAATAAAAATTTAATCTTTATTCATATAGATTAATAAAAAATTTTTGGATGCAACCTGGGCTATATGAAAAGAAACAGTTTTCCTTCCCTTCAATTGGTATCAGAGCAGACCTTTAATTCATGCATCCATAACTAATTTTTTTTGGATTTATTATATATTGTATATAATTAAAATTTAATATTAGACATTAAATCTAATTTAAATCTATTTATATAAAATTTTTGATCTGATTTTGATTAGATTATATGAGCCTAATCAATTGTTGATTAAGGTTGTTATAAGTTTCTTATAATAAAATTTTATTGTTGCTGAATTTTTTATGGAATAACAATGTGAATTAAAATCTATTTTAAATTTATTTTAATAAAATTTTAATATTATTATTTTCATAATGAAGTGAGATTTATTTTAGATTTAAATTGGATCCATTTCGATGGATATTTAGATCTGAATCCTATCAGAATTCAGCACTATGTGAAAACAGATTTTATCAAAAATTTATAATTTATATATTTATGTTTGCATCTAATTAATTTTCTATATGATATCAAATTTGAAATTAATATTTTATAATCAGTATAAGATGTGTTTTAGATCTGATATGATGTATATGATATATCAAATCTAATTAGATTAGATGAAGAACATGATTGATAAGATCAAGGATATATTCATGACATAAAATAGTTTGTCAATAACTGCATGTTGATGTGATTATATATAAAATTAGATTTTAAATCATAGTAGCCTAGTACTTAGATTGATGAGATCATCAGATTGTCCGATCATAGGAGATTGAAGAGATTAATTTTCTTTTTGTCTATTCGATGGGTTCTCTTATGACGTGTAGGGGTGTCATTGTGATCCGATTTCATAAAAAAAAAAATGAACAAATTTTTATGAATTATTTTAATCATAAATATATTTAGATTAGATCTAAAATGATATATGATTCATTATAATAAGATAAAATTCAGATATAAAATTATTTTAAATTTAAATAATATGTTACATATGATATAATCGGTGTAGATCTAAAAATTATCATGATGCATGAGATGTATGTATGAAGTTTAGATCATACCTATGTATGTTTAATTATTAAATATATTATAAAAAATTATTTTCATGAATTAAAATATATGGTATGCTTCACCTAAAATCTTGATATAATAGTTCTATAGACTGAAACATACGTTTCACACATTTAATTATGAATTAAGCTTTGAATGATCTAGATTTAAGAATTGAAGATCATTAAGACACCACATAAGTTAATGGGCAAAGGGTTAGCTTGAATCAGGTCCTTCTAATGGATTAAATCTAGAGTTAGAAATACATATGGATCAAGTAGAGAAATTGATTAAATCTAATCAAGTATTGAATTAGATTATGTCAGAATTTCTCTAAATCAATCTCAATAGTTGAAGTTTGATCAAGTCCATATGTTTGACCCTAATAAATGGATTATAATCATGGCTCCATAGTTGAGCCTGAATATTTTGGTGGATCAAATTGAAACTAATTAACCAGTTGGTATCTAACGTAAGTTTGGCAGATTTGATCAAGTAATTTTTAATTGGAAGCTATTCACCTAGATGCGTCTATGATGAGTTAAGGGCATATCTCTCCCACTAATCTTACTTACCTGACCAACATGGTAGATTATGTTTTGATTAGGTCACTAGTCGATTTGTTTAGATCCATGCCATTAAGGTAAATCAGTGTGACTGATTTAAGTGTCTTTAGACCAACTTATGTTTAAACCTCTATATGACTTGGTGAAGTCAGTGGGAGGATTTGCAGCTTGCAGGTCATCTTCTTCTCTTATTCTCAGATCAATAAAATCAAATCTTTTAAATTATTAGGTATATAAAATGATAGAGTTACGAGATAACTTGATCATAGCTTCCTATTAAGGTGCATGATAATGAGTTCAATATTTCAAATAGGCATTGGAACCGCCACATGTCTGGTGTCTATTATATATTGAAATTATCATTCATCATATGACCATCATGATGTATCTTCAAATCAATGCTCAGGTTGGTCGAGCCACACTCGAGCCTGAACATCTATTTGTTGGATACACTTGGTGTTGTCATGTTAATGATTGGACCTAATCAAAATTTTCAGCAGAGGCACCACACACCTGCTGAAGGGATGTTTGGGGTAAAATCTAATTACTAAAAATTATTTGAAGAAATAATTGATTATGAACCTATCCATGGATGCACTAGGATTGGCCAAGCCACACTTGGGCCTGAATGCAGTCTGTGTGGATTCTAGTACCCACTAAAAAATTTGCGTAATTTCTCGAGTTGGAAGTAGAGGCTACTAATTCGTTAAAAATAGTGGGAGGATCTTTAGACTAAAGTCTATGTCTTCAAGATTAAAAATAATTCATACACTAATAGGCTTATATTTTTTTCAGTTATGGCCAACACACTATCCCTCCGTTCGTTGTTGGACAGTGATAAGCTCAGTGGATCCAATTTTGATAACTGGTATTGAAAGTTGAAGATCATTTTGGAGCATAAGAAGATTTTATATGTCCTTACGGATGAGGCACTTGAAGAACCTGCAGCCAACGCTCTTCGTGCCATAAGAGATACTTGCATGAAGTGGCTCAATGACTGCACGACTGTGTATTATGCAATGAGGGTAGCTATGAATGATGAACTTAGCCATAAATTCAAGGATGTGCAGCTAGAGGAGATCATTTAAATATTGAATGAGTCCTTCGGTACCCCTGAGGATGTGAAGAGACACAAAACCTCCTACGCAGTATTCAATGTCCGTATGCGAGAGAGAGCTTCAATCACCGATCATGTATTATACATGATTGAATAGATTGAACGTCTTAAAAAATTTGACTTTTTGTTGCATGAACAGTTAGGCAAGAATGCTATCATCAATTCACTACCAAAATCCTACCTATCCTTTCTCAGTCATTATAGAATGACGAAACCTGCAGTGAACTACCATGATTTGCTAGGATTACTACAGACTTTTAAGAAGGATCACCAGCTCTAGAAGAAACCAGTAAATTTAGTGGGAGGATCATCTGTAGGGCGTCAATCTTCTAGTAGAGGAAAGAAGAAAAAAGTGCAAAAATCTCATGTCGTCGATCCTAAATAGAGCAAAATATCAAAAGTTGATAAGAACCAGGCATAATGCTTCTTCTGTAAGAAGTTGGGTCATTGAAAAATAAATTATCCTGCTTATATAGCCACCCTTGATCCAAACAGGCCTGGAAATAAGAGAAAGAAGCAAGCGGTTGCTTCATAAGGTACTTATATGATAATTTCTTATAATTTCTCTGTTTGTGATACTACTATCTGGGTATTGGATATCGAAAGTTCTATTAATATATGTAATTCATTGCAGGGACTACAAGTAAGTAGGAAGTTTCGAGAGGACGAGCAGTTCCTTAACGTTAGAGATGAAAGTCTTGATCCAGTTCTAGTCTTGGAAGCTTTGCAGCTTATCTTCGAGTCTAATAGTGTCATGTTAGATGATTGTTATTATTGTCTCTCCTTTATGATGAATATCATCTCTGTAGGTCTTTTGACCAAACTTGATTACAAGTTTATAATAAAGGTTGATTTTTGTGATATTATTATGAATGATACTACAATTATGCATGGACAATTAAAATATGGCATATACATAATTTCACGGCCTATTAGTGTAATAAGCACTGCCAACAAATGTCCTAAATTAAATAATGTCAGTGAATTCTATCTTTGATATTATATGCTTGGTGATGTGAATAAGAATAGGATTGACAGATTGATCAAAGAATGTATCCTTGAGATAGATGATTCTGAATCATTGCCAATCTGCAAATCCTGTCTACTTGATAAGATGACTAAGTCACCTTTTAAGAAAAAAATAAAAGAGCTAGTGATGTCCTAGGTCTAATATATATTGATGTATGTGGACCTATGAATATAAGTACCAGAGAAGGATATTACTAGTTCATTACATTTATAGACGACCTATCGAGGTATGGGTATGTCTATCTTATGAAGCATAAGTCAGAATCATTTAAAATATTCAAACGATTCCATGTTGAAGTAGAGAAATAGACTGAGAAGAGTATTAAGACCCTTCGATCTAATCGAGGTGGTGAATACCTCACCAGTGAGTTCTTGACATATCTGGAAGAGAATGAGATTCTCTCACAGTGGATCTCTCCTGGAACACCACAACATATGGAGTGTCTGAAAGGAGGAATTAAATCTTATTAGACATGGTTCGATCTATAATGAGCTTTGTGAGTCTATCAATTTTCTTTTGGAGATATGCTCTTGAAACTGCCTACTACATTTTGAATAAGGTGTTGAGCAAGTCTATCAATAAAACTCCAAATGAGATATGGACTGGACGTAAGCCGATGCTTTCACACCTTAGAGTCTAGGGGTGTCCAGCTTATGTCAAGCATTTAAAGATAAATAAGCTTGGACCTAAGTCCGATAGATGTTTGTTCGCAGGGTACCCAAAGAAAACTAAAGGATACTACTACCTTGTTGCAGAACAAAAGGTGTTTGTTAGCAACCGGACAGTCTTTTTGAAAAAAGAATTTTTTGGTGAAGGAGCTAATGCCTGTAAAATTGAACTTGATGAAGTTCATAAGGTGGAAGGATCGATACATATAGAATTAGATTTGATTGAAGAATCAAATTTGAAGCCAGTAGAGGCACTATTAAGAAAATCTGATAGAGTACCACATCAGTCGGACAGATACTGTGATTTCTTGATCTAGAATGGTGATCTCATTGAACTTGATGAGAACGATGAGGATCCGATTACCTATATAGAGGTCATGCAAAGGTCTGACTCCCAGAAATGGCTTGAGACCATGAAGTCCGAGATGGAATCCATGGAGATCAATGGTGTATAGATACTAGTTGATCCACCCAAAAAAATTCATAAGATGTAAATAATTTTTAAAAAAAAAAGAAGAACGGACAGGAAGGTAAAGACCTATAAAGCCCATCTAGTTATCAAGGGTTACCGTCAATGTTATGGTATAAACTATGACGAGACGTTCTCTCCGATGGCAATGCTCAAGTCCATCCAGATTATGCTTGCTATTGCTGCACACTTAGATTTTGAGATCTGACATATGGATGTCAAAACTGCTTTTCTTAATGGAGAGCTGGAAGAAGATGTGTATATGATATAACATGAAGGGTTTACATCCACAGATGAGTCGAAAATGTGCAAGCTGAAAAGATCTATTTATGGACTTAAGCAAGCATCTAACAGTTGGAACATACATTTTGATAAGGTGATCAAAGCGTATGGCTTCGTTAGGAACAGAGAAGCGCCTTACGTCTACAAGTGAGCTTTCGATTCTGTAGTCATCTTTCTTGTGCTGTATGTGGATGATATACTGTTACTAAAAAATGACATCCCGACTTTACAGAATGTAAAGCTGTGGTTATCATCATAGTTCTCCATAAAAGATTTGAGAGAAGGATCCTACATCTTAGGGATGAAGATCTATAGGGATAAATGTAGAAGGTTGCTTGAATTGTCTCAATCCACGTACATCGATATCTTATTGAAGCGGTTCAACATGGATAATTTTAAAAAAAATTATTTTTCGATAGGCCATGAAATTACTCTTTTCAAGAAGAATTGTCCAATAATTTCTGAGGAGAGAGAGCATATGAGTAGAATATCATATACTTCGACAGTAAGATTTATCATATACGTTATGACGTGTACAAGGTCGAATGTGGCCTATTCATTAAGGGTAGTGAGTAGGTACCAGTCTAATCTGGATGAAAAGCATTGGAAGATTATGAAAGCAATTCTTCAGTATTTGAAAAATACTAAAGACCAATGGCTTATCTATGGAGATACTGACTTGAAACTTGTGGAATATACTGATTTCAATTTTCAGTCAGATTATGATAACAGCAGAAGTATGTCGGGCTACGTATTTACTCTGAATGGAAGAGCTATTTATTGAAAGAGTTTCAAGCAATATACTGTGGTCGATTCTATATACGAAGCGAAATACAATACTGCATCGGACGCTGCAACATATTTTGCGACGCTATCACCTGGTGTGAGAGATCATGAACCGAGGTGACGTCAAGCTTCAGAAGATCGATAGAAAGAAGAATCTAGCCGACCCCTTCACTAAAGCTCTCGAAATCAAAGAGTTCGATGACTTCAAATGGAAGATAGATATAAGATACTGTCCCGATTGGCTTTAGTCCAAGTGAGAGTTGTTAAAAATTGTCTCTTAAAATCAATCATATGATGATTGAGTTCATTTTTATATATGAATTATTGATAAATAAATAATAATTATTTTGATATTTTTCATCATAAAGTTATCTGTGATGAAATTCTTAGAACTATATTAGTGTACGATAAAGAGAGAATTTATTATATTATTCTTAAATATATTCGCGATCAAATGATACATTATTACAGGATGATGATGTTTATCGAGTGGAGGTCATTGTGTGCCATATGGATTCGTTATCCTCTTCACCAAGAAGTGTGGTGACACTGGTATGGCATACAGATGAGATGTAGGAGCATATCGTCATTAAACAAGTGACTCACCTGTTGAACGTTCTGCTGTCAAGAATTACTTGCGAAGTATATAGGTATAAATATCTTTCAGACTTGAGATCACCATAGTGACTTGCAAGCAACTCACTGTGCTTTGGTGCCGGACTATCTGAATTTTTAATGTAGTGACGGAAGGCTACTGGGTACCATCAAGTACTTACGAAGTGTATGTATGGATCAAGATGGGATTGATCCCTCTGGATTATTGGAGTTGATGTATCACTGTATTTCAATTTAGTAAAGTCTTAATCAGGATAATCTATGAGATGGATTTGAAAGGTTGAAATATAATGTGGATGAAGCAAACTCGATTGATAGTTAACCTGAGACCATCCTAGAGCATTCAGGATCAAAAGGATGAATTATGCAATAACCATATGTATGGATTCTGAAATATTTTTTTACGATAATTTGACCTATCTGGATGTCAAGAATCATTTCTAGATGGTATCTCCATTAGTACAGGAATCGATTCCTATGCTATTCTTAGTGTTTGAACCTATGGAGTCACACACACAAATCAGACATCGTAGAAAAATATTGATCTATGTTTATATATCCATTTGGAAGTACTTGACTTGATTGAACATATAAACTAACTTGATTAAGAATTAAGTTATGGATCAAATGGGATTAAAGAGTTGACTATGTCTAGCTAGCACTACATATGATGTTTAGGTTCGATTTCGAAGATGAACAGTTTTTGATTTATGATCCATGGTGCATATGAAAGATTAAATTTAAATATTAATTAATTTTAGATTAGATCTGAATTAATTAAGCTTAATTGGATCTAAAATCCAAGTTAGATTTGGTACAAAAGTTCTAAAGAGTTTGTGATTGATGGCCTTTCGAAATTGTTTCGAACTAACTTCGAATTGGATTCGAATCGGACCTGTTTTGGATGAGATATAAGAAATTCTTCTTATGCTGGAATTTTTCTTTCTTGTGGGCCGACCAACACCTGAAAGCTTTCTTATTGTGGGCGTCCCATGTGGGTGAGGGATTGGGTGCAATGTGGTTGTCATATGTAATGGCAATACTATCTCATGTAGGAGTCCTTCTTTCATGAGTATTGGACTGATTCAAAATATATTTGAGTTAGGAGTCTTATACTTATTGGGTTATGGGATTCATCTATAAATAGAGAAGGTCTCCACCTATGGATGCATAGCAAACAAATCAGATTGAGAGAAGAGAGAAAGAGAGAGAGAGGCATGAGAAGAGAGAAGCCTTCTTCTTCTCCTTGGCCTCTCCCCTTTGGTGCCACCCCTTATCCCTTGGCATGGGCCCTCCTTGGGCATCCCACTTGCTGGTGTGAGGTGTTACACCAGCACATCTCCTCCCTCGTTTGATTGGGTTGCGAAGGTGATTTGATCAAAGTTCATCCCACTTTTCTTCGATGTCTGGCGAGTATGCGAAGTAGAGGGTCTGCACATCCAGGACTCTGCAAAGGATTGTTTCAGATTTTCAGAGATTTGATCTCTGATTTCGCTGCTAATCATGTAAGGATTTGACCTTTATTTATGTAGATTAATAAAAAATTTTAAGATACAACCTGAGCTATTCGAAGAGAAACAATTTTCTTTGCCTTCAACAGGTACACTAGATTCTTTCAGGAGGCAGAGGAATCGCATCCGGGTGCTTAGGAGTGCCGATAGATAGTGGATTGATAGTACTGAGGAGATAAGGTAGGAGACACTTAGCTTCTTTCGCTCGAGATAGTCGGCGCATCTAGGCGGGGCCGGGCAAGCTCGACCTTCCCCATGGATTAGCTAGGTCTCACTCATGGAGAATGCTTCCTTGATCCATGATATGTCTATGGAGGAGATTTATGAGGCCTTCTAGGCCATGGCTGAGGATAGGGCACCTGGGTCGGATGGCTTTCCCCTCTTCTTCTTTAGGCGATATTGGCCTATTATCCGAGGTGAGATCGTGAAGGTTGTCCAACAGTTCTTTGCGATCGGATCGATGATTGATGATTGGAAGAAGACCTTCATTGTGTTGATTCCGAAGAAGTATGATGCTTCTGAGCCAAGTCACTAAAGGCCTATTAGCTTATATATCACCCTGTATAAGATATGTGCCAGGGTGTTGGTGAGCAGGTTGAAGTCTAGACTTCCTCGTTTGATTAGCCCTAAGCAAGGGGCTTTCGTTGGTGGCTATAGTATCTCCGATAATGTTCTGATTGTACAAAAATTCATGCATGATCGTCGAGAGCCCCAGCTCACGGTTGTCTCATGGCTATCAAGTTAAATATGGAGAGGCCCTATGATCGAATGTGCTAGGAGTTCCTCTACCAGGCTCTAGAGAGCTTTGGGTTCCACAGGTGCTAGATCAACTGGATCAAAGAGTGCGTGCATGCTCCATCCTTCTCTATCATGATCAATGGCACTCCAGTGGACTTCTTTTACTCCTCTGTTGGTCTCTACCAAGGTTATCCTCTGTCTCCTTACTTGTTCCATATTTGTATTGATGCCTTGTCTTATGCTTTGCGACCGGTGACCATTAGTCAGGTTATAGACCCTTACAGGCTAGCTCCTGAAGCCCAACTGCTCTCGCACCTGCTCTGCACTGATGATTGTCTGTTGGTCGGACGTGCTTCTATTTGGAATGCAGTAGCTTTTAGAAAGATTATGGAGGACTACTGCCTTGCTTCTAGTCAAAAAGTGAACCTAACAAAGTCAGATATCTATTTTAGCTTGAAGGCCAGTGTTCAACATAGACAAGCGATCAGGGAGATTCTTGGTATTGTAGAGCATTCGGGAGTCCTGCGCTACCTCAAGGTTTCTATCACAGGATAGCACCTTTGGAGGTCCGAATGTGCTGAGCTGGAGGATTTGATTCGAGGACAGCTTGAGGGTTGGCAATCCAAGGTGCTGTCGATGATGGCTAGAGTCACCCTGATCGGGTCAGTCCTCAATGCTATTCCTGTATATCTCCTATCTCATACCATTATGCCGAAGATCATCTTGGAGAGGCTAGAGTAGCAATTTAGGAATTTCCTCTGTGGCTCCCACCAAAGAAGGGGTGGGGGTCAAGTGTTCACCTTGTGGCTTGAGATGTGGTGTGCCTCTCACTCTATGAGGGAGGACTGAGTGTGCAATCTCTGTAGGTCCGATGTGAGGCACTAATTGCCTATCATGCTACAAGATTTTTGTTGTAGCCTGATAGCCCATGGAGTACAATGATGCACACCATGCATCATAGTTGGAGCCATAAGGGTGAGGTCCACGCTGGTCAGAGCCGCTCCAGCATTTGGAAGGAGATATGTCATCGTGCTCCTAATGTTTTAGCCCAAATGACATGGCTTCTGGATGATGGACAGTCGATTGACCTTCTACAAGACCCATGGCTATCCAAGCTTCCTCTGACTCGGTGGCTTGAGATTGGCGATAGGGCCCGAGTGTCTAATCTCTTCCATCCATAGGGGAGGAGTTGGAACTCGCAGTTGGTTGCCAGGCTCTTTAGTGATTTGTTAGTGGAGAGGGTGCTATCTCAGGCGATTCCCATCCTGATGGGCCCGAACATTCGGGTTTGGCGGTCTTCGTGCACTTCTAGAGCTATTTTCAGAAAGCTCTATGAGATTTACAGAGGTGAGCCGAGGAGGATGATGGATGGTGCATGGATCTAGAGGCTTCAGATTTATCCTAGGGTGTGCTTTTTTCTTTGAAAGGTTACTTGGCATCGGCTGCCTACCAGAGCCTTACTGAGTGCCAGAGAGATGGATATTCTGACTGCATGGCCTTGCTGTGAGTTAGAAGTTAAGACCCTGGAGCATACGTTATTCCTATGCTCTAGAGCATGGCGAGTGTGGCAGTTGGCTGCCCCTCACCCTCCATTTTGGGTGCTTCTATGGAGCAGCCTACCTAGGTTTTTTTTAGAGGCTCTGAAGTGGAGCACGGAGTCTGAGGCCACTAGATTTGCTGCCACTAGTGCAGCTTATATTGCTTTTCATATCTGGTTTGCCTGGAATGCCGATGCCTTTAAGGGAACCTGGCGGCCGACAAGGTGGTTTTTGAGAAGGTTATGACCTAGGCTGTAAAGATTGTGGATGTTGTGCCTTCTGATTTGACCTTGAGGATTCAGGATACCTGGGACTTCCTTCCTACTCCTAGAGTGCATGGGATAGTCTTCCTCTCCTGGGAGCTCCCACCTCCATCATTCCTAAAAGTCAATTTTGATGGCAGTGTAGCTGACAGGAGAGGTGGTGCCGGCTTTGTGATCCATGGCTCCGACTCTTAGTTCATCACGGCTGGAGGTGTCTGACTTGTGGATACTACGGTGCCCGCTACAGAGTTGAGGGTGGCTTGAGAAGGCATCGTCTGTGCGAGGATGATTCTTGAGGCCGACCAGCTGGTTGTAGAGGGAGAGTCACTGACAGTAGTGGCTTGGATGCAGAGGTCTCATGATCGTGCTGCTACTTGTAACCCTTAGTGCATGATATCCAATGTCTGATACGGGGATGTCTCTCTTACAAGATTCGACATACCTATCGTGAGGCGAACAGTGTGACGGACTGGATGGCCTTGTTTATTGCTCAACATTCTAGTGGAGTTTGGAATGATGTTTTTCTTTTGTTGATGTCTTTTTGAGACATTTTCTTTTCTGATTTTTTGGATTGTACTCATGCTAGAGTTGTATGAAGCGAAAAAACCACACCTATAGACATTCATAGATGGCAGTGCAGCAAGATGATGAGAAATGGGAGCGTGGACAAAAGTAAAACCACCAGTAGCACCCGCATTAGTTAGTTAGTTTGCAGATTGTTTCCAGATGTCAAATTGTAGGATTGTGAGAGACCGTCAAATTGTAGGATTCGTTGAACCTTGAATCCACTTGATTCTGTTAACAGAATCATCTTCATCCGCAAAGCTGGAGATGCTGGAAATTCAGATAGCCACAGTTATTCCTTCCTAGATAGTGATGGTAATCATCTCCGGGAATTCGCATTTTTGAATCACCTTGGCGGAGCATAACGGTAGTCGTCTTCCACTTGCTGCGACAACACTATCATCAGACTTGGCTTTAGATTTAAGAAAATTATGACGTACAAGTGCTGCCTCATTGGAGTCTATTTTTTCACCTTGATACTTGCCTCCTACTTTTTGACAGATGCCATATTGTATAGCTATATAGAATTATTAAGAAAGTAATTTATATGTTTCAAGTTGGTTTGTTGCATGCAGCATGACAATATCCATTTTGACATTTGCTCCCTATGTGCATATTATGAATTTATCAAAACAACTCTTTCAATACATATCACAAACTTGCAATTTTTTGTTGCCGTAATATTTTAAAAAGGTGCTGATGTGGCTAGAGTTGGATGCCACCTGAGATCCATGACACTAAAGAATACCTACAAAGAAAGTCTATACTTGCACAGAAGTGTTTCGGTGGGGGACCTTTTGATGCTTAAGTTAGTTGGAATTTTGAGAATAGTGGAGAGAAAAGAGAGTTAGAGTTGGGACAGCAGAGAGAGTTCTCCTTCCTTCCTCCTCTAAGGCTTGCACTTCTCATGAGTTGCTTGTATTTGCCTGTTTACTTGAGGCTTCTATTCGTACCTCTTTTGTATCGAGGTTGAGCTCTTAGACTGCTAGTCGAATCTATTAGTTCATTAGGCCTACCTATGTAAGTCATTAGACCACGTTTTGATCTTTTTATTGAGGAAAGAATCTCTCCCACTTCTTCTAAATCGAGGTTGTTAGTTATGAATATCGGATGCAGTTTTCACCCATGTGGCTGGCCAAATTGATGGTCCTAAGTCCACACCTGGTGTGTTCTTACCACACTATCTTGGGTGCACCTCAGTGGAGAATTAGTCCCAATCGATGGGTCTCTTCCGTAACAATTTTCATCTGCAGCCTCTTTATGTAACTACTTAAACTACATCTTAACTATAAAATCCAACTCAACATGTACATAAGTGATGTTTGATTATCCAACACATTTTCACACTTCATGAAATAGTATCATATTTATCATATTATTCTATATCAATATGATGCAGTTTTCACCCATGTGGCTGGCCAAATTGATGATCCTAAGTCCACACCTGGTGTGATCTTACCACACTATCTTGGGTGCACCTCAGTGGAGAATTAGTCCCAATCGGTGGGTCTCTTCCGTAACAATTTTCATCTGCAGCCTCTTTATGTAACTACTTAAACTACATCTTAACTACAAAATTCAACTCAACATGTACATAAGTGATGTTTGATTATCCAACACATTTTCACACTTCATGAAATAGTGTCATATTTATCATAATATTCTGTATCAATATGATTTTTTGTTAGCCTTAAGTTGTTCACCAAAATACACATTGTTGCATTAGCAGTATATACAAAAAAATTGAAGTGCCATTTTGGTGCAAATATTCCAAAATTTTGCATGCTACATGTATTTATATGTCTTTGCTATTCTGGTCTTTATGTTCATGGTTGTATCTTTGAATTCAAAAATAAATAAATTTATTACAAGTGCACATATTTAATCCAACCTCAGAGTGCTATCTCTCGGATATTGCCACTGTTGTATATAATGTTCTATCTATAAGATAGAGCAGGAAATACTATTAATTGATTCATAATTTAAAAAAAAAATTGTAAACCCATAGGAATTGATCAAGAAGGAGAACTCATACGTTTTTAATCCACTCAACCACTAAATGGCACAAGAAACAAAACTGAAAAAGATAATTATGATCAATAATATATAATACTAATATAATATATATTAATATTATTTATATTATTTATATTAATATAATATATTTTCAGATTACCATCTCATGGTAGTTTGGTAGGAAAAAATTAAATATCATCTTTTAGAAACACTTATTTTATCTTTTCTCAGAAAAATAAACATAAAATCTATTATTTATAAGACTGACAAAATATGACTCGATCTATATTTGATCCATTATAAGTAGGTTTAGATTTAAGCTAAATGGATTTGGATCATAATTTGACCGACCTATTTCATTCATTTAATATTTGGATTGGATTTGAATTTTAAATATACGATCTGGTTAATCTATTTAATCCATTTAATATTTAGGTATGATTGAATCAGATAATCTGTTAATCTATTTAAGATCTATTTAATATATTTAAAACCTGTTTAATCTATTTTTGATCCTTTCAATCTAACTTGGTTAATCTGTTAAAAATCTATTTAACTTATTTAATCTATTTAATCTAACTTGATCTGTTTAATAAATGAGTTAAATGGATTGGATATGATTGGATTATCTGTTTAATAAATAGGATGAATTTGGATTGATGATTTTTTATCCGATCTATACTGATCCAATCGGATTGCCTGTCCAATTTTTTGTATGTAGAGGAAAAAATGATCCTCAAACCATAATCGAAACTCTAATTATTTATTTTTGTTGGAATTTAAGATTTGGTGCATGCATATGTGTTTCAAAATTTTATTTTCTAAACACCACAGCAAAAAATAAGATTAAAATAATTTTAATCTGAATTATGCATGCATAAAAACATAAAACTACATGGATCTATTTCATATACTGAAATTGATGTATGCTAAAATTCAGATTGTGATCAAATTACATATCTGTTTCACAATCTCTTTCTTCAAAATTGGATCTGGAAGGGACGAGGCTCTCTATTAGCTGCACAAGTGTCCAGCCTCTATGAGTATCCACTCGAGATCAGCCTGAAACAGTCCTCTATAATTTAAATTTTGATTCTTTAAAATTCAGCCCACTGAATCGGAACGAAGCCTGGATCGTAATCAACATTTGATCTTTCTCCTTGATCTTCTTCTTCTCCTCTTCTCTAATCTTTTTCTCTTGCTTATGTGTTGCTACCAGCACTAGAAACCAGCAATCAATAGATGCCCAACAGCTTTTAGGCGTGAGATAACTTGGGATGCACATCCCAAGTGGAGAGAGGCTAGCTTGGATGATCTTAGGACCTTAAGGGAGATCCCCTTTTATAGGCACAAAGATTGAATATTATTCAATCATATAATATAAGCCTTACTTGCATTAGGATTTCTATTAACTTAAGTTATCCAACTTACGTTAGAAAATCCATTAGGCGCCAACTATTGGAGCCCTTGCACCCATAATTAGACACCCTCTTTTGCACCCAAGAAACACCACATATGAAAACCAAAGGCCCTCTAATTAATGGATACGTCCAAATTGATCAAATCAAAATGGTGCCCCATAATAACTATCCAGAAAATTCATAAGAAACTTGCACCCTTAATTTATGTGATCCATTACCTTAGACACCCAACAATTGAAATATCATAAATCTTATTTATGTAGATAATTAGCAGGTAATTAAGTTAGAATTAACTTATCAAATAAGTAATCCTAACGGAAAGAAGAATTTGGTCCAACCATGTGCTAGCAAGATTACCATGGACCCAATGGATTTCTCTAAACCCAATTGACACTTCATAAGCTCAATTTTTTATTCCAGGCCTAATCCCTTTGTTGTGTGACCTCATAGATTCAATTCTATCTGATAGTGAGATATACAATGATCCCTATCATCATATCATTGAAACTCTTTTTAATGGATCGGAATAATTCCACTCTAACTCAATTAAGGATTGTCGATCCGGAACAACTCTAGTGAGCTCTCACAATCTACCAGTGACACCTAGCAGTATGTAGTGACAACCCAGTAGAACTAAAATGAACATCTAGGTATAGTTAATATGTGATTTAGTTCCTCTATCATGAGTCCTGACTAGATGGTAGGTCATGGATAAATCGTCAAATTTCAACATCAGTCATATGATAGATTCGATTGGCTCAAGTCCAGATATGATGTCTATGAAAACTTCTTTCCATCAATCACTCTACTATAGCCATAGATTCTTAGACTTAGCCTCTCAAATCTTATAGGACTACTCTCTATCAAAGTCGATAGATCCTATCTTGATGTGAATCCCACTCCTATAGTGGACCAACTATCGCCAACATCTATAACAAGAGCTCATTGAGATTTATATTTATATGTCAGTCAAACTCCAGCATCCTTACTGCGAGTAGCAGTACCATCTCAAGTCAAATGATCAGTCACACAACTACAGCATTGAGACAATGACTGACGATTGAATAGAAATTCAAGTGATCTCTCGTTTGGTCACACTCAGTGTTAGTTGTTCTCTAACAACCATCCGCATTTGTCATCTTATGTCTCTACATAGTAGATAGAGACTCATCTATTTCGAAGAAAGCGATTTGTACACCAGTCTATCTAGATCTATCATTGTCCTCATGATGATCCTATGATCGGGAGTCTTTAGGAATTAAATACATGTCTCTAATTCTCAATACTTTGAGAATATATATCGAAACTAATTTCATAGACGATTTAAGGACACATTACACTTGAATGAAAAAGAACTTATCCCTTTTATTGATCATATCAATATATTAAATATAAAATTATATCCTAGATATATTATAATGTGTCAGCTATATTGACTTCTAGGACATACATTTAACAATCTCCCACTTGGACTAAAGCCAATTGACCATAAATCTAAGTTCCATCTTTTTAAGGTGGACTTTCATTTTCGATTGACTCAGCTGCTTAGTCAGTGGGTCTGCTACATTATCCGCGGAGTCTACTCTTCGCATCTCAGCATATTTTTTTTCGAGATAGTCATGTATGATATGATAATGCCACTCGATGTGCTTTGATTTTTGATGAGACCTCGACTCCTTAGCAAGTGCTATGGCTCCATTATTGTCGCAGTACAATGGTATAGCATCCGATGTCATAACCCTAAGTTTCGCAACAAATTTTTTGAACCGGAAGCCTTCCTTCACAGCATCCGAAGCAGTGACATACTCAGCCTCCGTGATCAAATCTGCTATGATTGATTGCTTGAAACTCTTCCAGCTGACTGCACCATTATTGCAAACGAACACATACCCTGATGTAGACTTTCTATCATCAAGATCAGACATGAAGTCTGAGTCAGTATACCCCTCAATTCGCAAGTCAGAATCACCTGCAAAGATCAAAAATAAATTCTTAGTCCTTCTCAAGTACTTAAGGATGTTCTTCACAGCTATCCAATACTCCTCATCTGGATTCGACTAATACCTGCTTGTGACACTCACAGTAAGGACAATATCAAGTGACTACATAGCATGGCATACATGAGGCTTCCTATTATCGAAGCATAAGAAATTCTACTCATGCACTGCATCTCCTCAAATGTGGTCAGACACATCATCTTGGAGAGACGAATACCATGCCTAAGAGGTAAAAGACTTCTCTTGAAATTTTCTATGCTGAACCTCTTCAGCACCTTTTCTATGTATAGCTTTTGTGACAAGCAAAGCATCCATTTAGGTCTATTCCTATAGACTTTTATTCCGAGAATATAGGATGCTTCCCTTAGGTTTTTCAGGAAAAATTCTTTGGACAACCATCTTTTGACTATGGTCAGCATAGAAATGTCATTCCCAATAAGGAGAATATCATCCGCATACAATATGAGGAAGGTGATTGCACTCCCACTGACTCTCTTGTATACACAAGGTTCCTCTTCATTTTTTATGAAATCAAACAATTTGATTGCCTCATCAAAATAATGGTTCCACCTCCGAGAAGCCTACTTTATTCTGTATATAGACCTTTGCAGCTTGCAGACTCTGTGATCACCATTATTGAATATGAAACCTATAAGCTGCTCCATATAGATATCTTCCTCAAGATATCCATTCAGAAAGGCAGTTTTCACATCCATCTATCAGATTTCATAAACATAGTAAGCTGCAATAGCAAGCAAAGTATGGATAAATTTTAGCATGGCTACGAACGAAAAAATTTTTTGATAGTTAATGCCCTCACGCTGACTATAACCTTTAGCTACAAGACTAGCTTTATAGGTCTCTACCTTACCATTGGCACCTATCTTCCTTTTGTAGATCCATTTACATCCAATAGATACAATACCTTCAGGTGGATCCACTAAAGTTCAAACTTAGTTCGAGTGCATCGAGTCAATTTCTGACTTCATAGCATCTAATTATTTTTCGAAATCGATGTCAGACATCGTCTCGTCAAAGATATTGAGATCATCATCATGACTCCTTCTATAAAAAATATTTTCTTTACTTCCTCTGTAAGCATACCCATGTACCTTTCAAGAGGTCGGGAGATCCTGCTAGATCTACGAGGTGGCAAGGGAACATCAACTATTGGCTCATAGACTACAGATTCCTGAGGATCTATAGCTCTAGACTCTTCAGAGACCTTCTTTTTGAGTTTCACTAACCTCCCACTACCGCCATCTTGGATAAACTATTTTTTCAGGAACACGGCATTTCGACTCACAATCACATTGTTGTCTTGTAGAATGTAGAAGTAGTATCCCATGAATTCTTTTGGGTACTCTATAAAGCGAGCTATAATAGATCTATCCTCCAACTTTTCTGCCATCTGTCTCCTGATATAGGTCGGACATTCCCAAGTCTTAAGATAATTCAGACTCGACTTCTTACCGAACCATATCTCATACGATGTGGTAGGAACAGACTTTGAAAAAATCCTATTCAACAAGTGAATGGCAGTTAACAAGACATGTCCCTAAAGAAATAAGGATAGATCAGTGAAGCTCATCATGGATCTGACCATATCCAATAGGATCTTGTTCCTCCTTTCGGATACCCCATTGAGTTGAGGTGTTCCAAGAGGGATCCACTGAGAGACTATGTCGTTGTCCTTAAGATATCTCAAAAATTTTCGATTAAGGTATTCACCTCCTCGATCAAATCGAAAAACCTTAACGAGTTTGCCCGTCTGCTTCTCTACTTCATGCTTAAATTTTTTGAACTTTTTAAAAATCTCAGACTTGTGTTTTATTAAATACACATACCCGTACCTAGACAAATCATCGGTAAAGATAATGAAGTAGGTGTAACCACCCCTAACCTGCACATCAAATGGCCCACACACGTCGGTGTGTACCAAGACAAGTAGCTCTATGACCTTTTCCCCATGTCCAATAAAAGGCAACTTGGCCATCATTCCTCGAAGGCAGGATTCACAAGCTGGATACGGCTTTGGGTTAAGAGAGCCAAGGATCTCATCCTTCTCCAGTCTGTTTATCCTGTTCTTTTCAATATGGCCTAGTCTATGGTACCATAAGTACTTCTGATTAATTTCATCTCTAGATCTCTTTTGGCCTACGGCACTCACTATTTGCTCATTTAGATTCGCATTCGCATCAACATGCTAGTGATAAAGACTGTCAATTAAAAGATCCCATGCAATCAATTTATTTTGTAAATAAATGAAACAAAAATCTTTATTGAAATAAATTTCAAAATCTTCTTGTGCTAGCATAGACACGAAAATTAAATTTCGACTAGCTACAGGAACATAATAACAGTCTTTCAAATCTAATCTAATGCCAGATGGTAATCGAAGAGGGTAAATGCCAATAGCCTCTGCAGTAACTTTTGCTCTATTACCAACTCGAAGGATCATGTCACCTTCCCTCAACCTCCTACTTTCTATCAGATCCTGCATTGATGTACATATATGAGCACTCGAACTAGAGTCCAATATCCAACTAGAAGTAGAAGAAATTGTAAGGTTAGATTTAATTACGAGCATACCATCGAAAGGTTTATCATCCTTTTTGATCTTCAGGCTCTCCAGATATTTCGGACAGTTCCTCCTCCAGTGGCCTTCAGCATGATAGTGGAAACACTTTTCCTTTGCCTCAGCCGCCTTTGGATCATCCTTCTTTGGCTTGCTCTCTCTCTTCTACTTCTTTGCGGATTTAGCCTTCTTCCTTTCAATAGACTTTCTCTTGGAAGAAGAAGTCCGCTCCACAGTGAGAACAGTATCCCTTGAACTCTTCAAGGTACCCTCTGTTATGATCAACATGTTGATAAGTTCAAAAATAGTGCAGTCAAGTTTGTTCATATGAAAATTCATGATGAATTGACTATATGAACTAGTAAGAGATTGAAGGATCAGATCCATCTATAATTTTTTTTGTATATTAAGCCTGAGCTTCACAGGCTCCTCAATGTCCTTGATCACTATCATACAATGCTCATGGACAGACTGCCCCTCGCGCATCTTAAGGTTGAAGAGTCTCTTGGATACTTCGAAGCACGCAGTATAGCTTTGCTCACCATACAACTCTTGCAGATGAGTGATCATAGCTCGGGCAGTGGGCATATGCTCGTGTTGGTTTTGCAACTCGTTTGACATGGATGCCAGCACATAACACTTGATCCAACTGTCTTCATCCGTCCACTTCTTAAAAGCAGCTCTTTGCTCAGCAGTAGGATAGTTTGGTAACACAAAAGGATCCTGATCGAGAATATGGCTTAACTTTTCTGAGGTCAGGATAATTCTGAGGTTTCTGAGTCAGTCTTTATAATTCTTACCAGTCAAATGATTGGTTTCAAGGATGCGAGCTAGAGGGTTTGAACTGACATGATGGTTTAATTGCAAGACTAGAGATTCAAGTTAGACTTTTGTACTTAATATTTTAATTTACTTCCGGAGACTTTAAGATGCAAATAATGAGTCCCACTAATTTTTCAGATCCCTCCACTCTCCGAAAAGAAAATAAAAATTATAATGCGATAAAAGATTCCTAGTGGGTGCTACGGTCCCACCAATAACATGCATCTCATCTAACAGTTATTGATAACATGCACGCCGATGCATAGACAACTCCTTGCCTAGATACTTCACTAAGCATATTGCAGCGACTTGATCTCTAAGTCATGTGGGCTCACCTAACAGTTATTGCTCATACTTCTTAATTAAGCCCGACCCACCATTCACAAGCATGTGCAAGGCCGTCATTGGGTCCCTCACCTAACAATTATTGGGCCCAACCCCATCCTTACCCTGGAGCAACTCTTTGCTAATAGAATGGTTGCATGTTCCTGATGCAACTGAATCACTGTGACCAGCCGAGAATAGTCAATGTTGGTAGCACGCCCGCATATCTACAATGATGGAAGACCTTTGAACTTAATATTTATGGAGAGGTTTAAGTTTAGATCTCATCTAATCAGTCATCATATGACCGATCTAAGTGATATGGGCTAAACCAGATTGCTAAGCAACCTAATTCAAGTCTTAATCTTCCAAATTGATCAGGTAAGTGGAGATCGGTGGGGGTCCCTCCATTGTCTTCCTAAGACACCAATAGATTGGTCAAGTCGGCTAACAAAATCAATTAAATAACTATATCTCATTAACTTATCTTAGACACCAATAGGTCGATTAAACAGAATTGATTAGCTCAAGTAAATCAGGCTCAAACCAACGAGCCAAATTAGGTCCTTAGGTTAATCGATTCTACATATGAGATTCAATCGATTTGATCAACAACAATTATATGATCATTAACTTAATTGATTTGACTCTTATCAATATTTGACTTGGTTTGATTAATTACTTAATCAAATTAGACCCATATGGCTCAAATCAAAAATCTTAAATGCAATCCTATTACATGACTTAATTTATGATTTTTTCATGACAAAAATTCTCATGCACAAATACAAATTTTAGATTCTAAAATCATATTTCAGATCTAAATTCATTGCATGAAAGTAAGTTTTAGAACACAAAAATAATTTTCAGATTTTAGCATACAAACATATATCATATATATGCATGTAAAATCAGATCTAAATAAAATTTTTTATCTTAACATGATGTCATATATCTCATATACTAATCATGGATCAGATTAAATATAAATTTATGATCTAAAAATATAATCATATATCATATATATGCATTAAAATTCAGATCATAAAAAAATTTTAGATTTTATGTATGCATCTATGTATCACATGAACATGGACCAGAACTCATTCTAATTCAAAATTTAGATCTATGCATGCAATTACATATCATCTATATGTTGTAATATTAAATCTAAAATTAAATTTTAGATTAGTTGATCAATCTATACATCTCATGTATCAAAGAAAAAATTAATTTTAATTTTTTTTTAAAAATATATATGTCAAAATTCAGCATATGAAAATCTGTGACTTTGATACCACTGTTGGAATTTGAGATTTGGTGCATGCATATGTATTTCAAAATTTTATTTTCTAAACATCATAGTAGAGAATAAGATTAAAATAAATTTAATCTGAATTATGCATGCATAAAAACATAAAACCACATAAATCTATTTTATATGCTGAAATTGATGTATACTGAAATTCAAATTGTGATCAAATCACATACCTGTTTCGCAATCTCTTTCTTCAAAACTGGATCTGAAAAAGATGAGGCTCTCTGTTAGCTGTATAAGTGTTCAATCTCTACGAGTATCCACTCGATATCAGCCTGAAATAGCTCTCTATAATCTGAATTTTGATTCTTCAAAATTCAGTTTGCTGAATCTGAACGAAGGCTGGATCGCGATCAACGTTTGATCCTTTTTTTTTATCTTCTTCTTCTTCTCTTCTCTAATCTTTTTTTCTTACTTATATGCTGCTACCAGCACTAGAAACCAACATTTAATGGATGCCCAACAGTTTTTGGGTGTGAGATAACTTAGGATGCGTGTCCCAAGTGGTATGGCGTGGGGATGCCTAAGGAAAAGAAAAAGAGGGAGAAAGAGAAGGCGTGGGAGGTTCTCTTGGTATGGAGAGGGACTAGCTTGGATGATCTTAGGACCTTAAGAGAGGTCTCTTTTTATAGGAACAAAGATTGAATCCTATTCAATCATATAATACAAGTCCTACTTGCATTAGGATTCCTATTAACTTAAGTTATCCAATTTACATTAGGAAGCTCATTAGGCGCCAACTATTATAGCCCTTGCACCCATAATTAGATACCCTCTTTTGCACCCAAGAAACACCTCATATGAAAATCAAAAGCCCTCTAACTAATGGACACACCCAAATTGATCAAATCAAAGTGGCGCCCCATAATAACTATCAAAGAGATTCATGAGAGACTTGCACCCTTAATTTATGTGATCCATAATCTTAGACACCCAACAATTGGAGTCTTATGAATCATATTCATGTAGGTAATTAGCAGATAATTAAGTTAGAATTAATTTATCAAATAAGTAATCCTAACAGAAAGATGAATTGGATCCAACTATGTGTTAGCAAAGTTATCATGGACCCAATGAATTTCTCTAAACCCAATTGACACTTTATAAGCTCAATTTCTTATTCCAAACCTAATTCCTTCATTGTGTACCTTCATAGGTTCAATTCTATCTGATAGTGAGATATACAATGATTCCTATCATCATATCATTGAAACTCTTTTCAATGAGTCAAAATAATTCTACTCTAACTTAATCAAGAATTGTCGATCTGAAATAACTCTAGTGAGCTCTCACAATCCATCAGTGACACCTAGCAGTATGTAATGACAATCCAATAGAACTGAAATAAACTTTTAGGTATAGTTAACGTGTGATTTAATCCCTCTATCATGAGTCCCGACTAGATGGTAGGTCATGGATAAATCATCAAACTTCAACATCAGTTATATGATAGATTCGCTTGGCTCAAGTCCAGATATGATGTCTATAAAAACTCCTTTCCGTCAATCACTCTACTGTGGTCACAGATTCTTGGACTTAGCTTCTCAAATTTCATAGGATTACTCTCTATCAAGATCAATAGATCCTATCTTAATACGCACTCCACTCCTACAGTGGATCAACTATCTCCAACATCCACTATAACGACTTATTGAGATCCATGTTTATATGTCAGTCAAACTCCAGCAGTCTTACTGCGAATAGCAGTACTATTTCAAGTCAAAGGATCAGTCATACAACTATAGCATCAAGACAATCATTAACGATTGAATAAAAATTCAAGTAATCTTTCGTATGGTCATGCTCAGTGCTAGTTGTTCTTTAACAACCATTTGTACTTGTCGCTCTGTGTCTCTACACAGTAAATTAGGGATCCATCTATCTCGAAGGAAGTAATTTGTATGTCAGTCTATCTAGATCTATCATCCTCCTCATGATGATCCTATGACCTAGAGCCTTTAGAAATTATATACATGTCTTTAATTCTCAACACTTTGAGAATATATATCGAAACTAATTTCATGGATAATTCAATGACATATTACACTTGAATAAAAAAGAACTTATCCTTTTTATTGATCATATCAATATATTAAGTACAAAATTATGTCCTAAATATATTACAATGTGTCAGCTATATTGGCTTCTAGGACATATATCTAACAATTTTATCATATCTCTTATCTATTTTTTTGTGTGATAATTTGATATTAAATTTATTTTTTTGTATATGATTAATGAGGGCTCTAAAAGAATTCCACTACCTTATTACTTTCTAATTAGACATTTTTTTAAAAAAATAAAATTTGAAAATTTGTTGTTCCTATGAATGCTTAGATTTCGAGGAGAAGCATGATGAGAATAGTAATTAAGGAAGGCTTTGAAAGGAGAGAGATTTCAAATATCTCTAATTATATCGAAATTAAATTGACAAGCATGAGAACACTTTTAATTTCCAATCTATTAAGATGATATAAGTCAGTTAGCATTTGCATCTTGATTGGAAGAGAAGAATACGAGAGAATAGAAAAGAACAAGAAAAGGTGAGAAAAATTAAAAGGTATGGCTTTCTTCCTGCTTAGATTTTTTTTTTTTTTTACTTCTCTTTTTTGAAGATCTATGGGGAAAGAGAGTACTTGAGGGAGACGGAGGGCTTTCTTGATTCTGAAAGATAGAAAATAGAGAAAAAATTAGTGAAAAATATAAAAAAAATAAAAAAAACAAAAGAAAGATGGAAAAAATTAAATGTTGAGATTTTTTCCCACTTAGATTAGTTTCTTCTCGTTTCTCTTTTTTTGGAGATCTATGGGAAAGAAGAGCATTTGAGGAAAATGGAGGAATTTTTTGGATATAATAATAAAAAAAATTATAATATTTTTTTCTTCTTTACATCCAATCAAGAAGGTAAGAAATTATTATTTTTTCTTCCTTTAAACTCTTAATTGAAAGAATCGAAATATATTTTTATTTTTTTTTCTCTCTTTATTATTCTTTTCCTTTTCCGTATTCCAAACCAAGATATTAGAAAGCACAATAGAAAACTCATATGTATATACACACATGATACATGAAAAAGAGTTCAGAACTCCCTAGCATGCCACATGTCGCATTTAGGAGACTTTTGAACTCCTCTTTGCGGTTTGGGTGGGAAAACAAAAAAATAGGGATGAATAAAAAATATATATATATATATATATATGGTGGTGTCGAGGATCAAATTTGTGAACTAAGCATACGATCTGCAGAGATCGATCTGACCGCATCAGTATCCACATAGTGTCCGTATCACTGTAAGGAAAAAAGAGTGAAGGAAAAAAGAGAGGGGCATGAATTTGGAAGGGACGTAATAGGCCCTTGGCTGTTGATTAGGGCTAGGTTGAAGAGAAGAGAGGGTCAAAGACTAAACTTGCAAATGGCCTCTTTGGTACAGAAATATTAATGCCTGGAGAGAGAAAGGAGCACAAACAGGCATGTGCTTGTTGCTGGTTAGAGGAAAAGTAAACGGAGAAAAGAAAAGAAAAGTTGCACGTGGATCCAGAAGAGACGTCACACCCGCATGCCTTAGCTCCTATTTAGAGGATTAGGATTTGAGGAAAAGAAATGTCATCCACTTTAAATGGAGAGAGAAGATTTGTGCAAACAGAGAACCAAGGGGAGGAATGCAGTACAGATGGCATGTTTTATTAGGCAACCTTGCTGAATCTGTTTTATATATATATATATATATATATATATATGGAGGGCTACAGAAATAAAAGATATCTGGGAGGATTGGATAGAGAAAGATTAGGTTGATAAAGAGCTTGGATTAATATGGATGTTTTTTTTTTGGGGGGGAGGGGGTTTGTATTCTAACTGTTGTGTTGATTTTTTTATAGGGATCTTGCTGCATATTCGGAAGGCAAAGAGAAGAGGAAAATTGGTTAGGACAGATGATTTCTCAGGATTTTTCTAATTTTTTCTGCATTTTTTTTTGCTGAATCTGTTATATATATATATATATATATATATGGAGGGCTACAGAAATAAAAGACATCGGCTGGGAGGATTGGATAGAGAAAGATTAGGTTGATAAAGAGCCTGGATTAATATGGATGTTTTTTTTTTTGGGGGGGGTTGTATTCTAACTGCTGTGTTGATTTTTTTATAGGGATCTTGCTGCGTAATCGGAAGGCAAAGAGAAGAGGAAAATTGGTTAGGACAGATGATTTCTCAGGATTTTTCTAATTTTTTCTGCATTTTTTTTTGCTGATTCACGTATTTTTTTTTCCTCATTAGTTTATATGAAATCATTATTTTCTCATATGAGAAACAGACAATCTATTCCTCATTAGAAATAGAGAAGGGTTGCTGCATGGATTTATGCAGCCTTCCACTTCTTTCACTAACATCATATGAGAGAGGGGAAGAACAGAAGATTGCTATCTAGGTTTGATAGCCATCCATGCCATCCACATTGTGCCACAAAAATAAAAAGGAAAAAAAAAAAACACGGTTGCTGCTCAAGTTCGGCAACCTTCTAGTGGAGTGATTGGCTTTAGAAGAGTGGAAAGAGGCGGATCGCGGTAGGGAGATATGGGTAATATAGATCGGTGAGCAGAAAGAGAGGGGAGGAGCAGGTTGCAGATCCTCAAAGTGTTGAGTTAGTGGGTGGAGCAAAATGAGTTATAGATTATTAGGTTAGCGGGTTTGAAGACCCGTTATGGCTGAATATGGGTTGGTGGGTTAAGAGGTGCACTAATTGGGTTGTGGGTATAGAGTTAATGGGCACTGGTTAGGTTTTAGTTGAGCCTGTTGGTTAGGTTAGGATTAGGCATCTGGTTAGGTTCAGGTTGAGAGAATTGTGTTAGGGTTAGTATTAGGATTCAATTAGGTTTAGGGTTAGAATTAGGATCTGGGGTCGGGTTAGGGTTGGGAGTTGGATTAGGGTTAGGAAATGGGGTCAGAGAGAAGATGAGGTTAGAGAAAACAACCAAGAACAAAAAAAACCTAGGGTTATGGAGAAGATAGGATCAGAGAACACAACCAAAAAAGAAAGGAAAAGGAATAGGGAAAAAAAAAAGGGAACAGATAAAAAGAAAAAAAAAAAAAAGCTAGATTAGATTAAGAAAGCGGGAAAAATAATACGATTAGGATTGGAACCTGATCCGATTAGGGTGGGAAGTTGGGTTAGGGTTAGGACTAGGAAATAGGGTCAGAGAGAAAATGGGATTGGAGAAGATAATTTAAAAAAAAATCAAAAAAAAAAAAAAAAGGGTTAGGGGGGAAGATAGGATTAAAGAATGGAATTGGAAAAGGGAACAAGAAAAAAAAGAAACCGATAGAGAAGAAAAAAAAGAAACCGATAGAAAAGGCGGCATTTAAAAAAAAAAAAAATATATCTGTGCAGCCGTTGGGAATTTGTGGGGAGGAAATTACCCGAGGGAGATTGAAAAAGCCTAACCTCGGGTGGAGACATCGAAGCGTGGAGGAAGAAGAGAAGGAGATCTCAGCGGAAAAAACCCTTAACGCCTAAATACCCTCGAATCCAAACGCTCCCGAGTGTTCGCTAATGCTCGGTTCAACCTAGGGAGAGAAGAAAAGGAAAAGGGGAAGTTGAGCTAGGGAGGGGCAGAGATGGAGAGGGGGGATAAGAGAAGCGACGGCAACATGGGGAGTGGGAAAGGCGGCGATGTGGAGAGTGAAAATGGGTTGGGGTTTGGAGAGGAACAGAGATGGAGAAGAAGGATAAGGGAAGTGACGGCGGCATGGGTAAGGCGACGGCGGCATGAGGAGTGGGTAAGGCGGCGGTGTGGAGAGTGGAAATAGGTTAGGGTTTGGTGAGGAATGGAGATGGAGGAGGGGGATGAGGGAAGGGACCGCGGCGTGGGAGAGGTGGCGGTGGTGGGGAGAATCGGAGGATTAGAGAAGGAGATTGTGAGTGCCAGTGGTGGTGGGAGAAATCGGAGGCATAGAGGAAGGGTATGGGAGCGGCGACGGCGGTGGGTAGGGAGAGAGGGTTAGGGTTTGAGAGATCAAAAAGGGTTGGCTGCATGAATTTTTTATGGGTTGCCGATGCATAGGAAAGAAGAAAAGGGTTCATACATGAGTGTGCCCTCATAGAAAATATATAGGGAACGGGGCGCATAGAACTTTTATGGGGACTTCAGCGCATAAAGATGATTTAAACTGATTTTATGTGGATGTTCCCATAATATTTTTATGACTCAACTAGCAGTATTTTTTTTTGAATTTCTTTTCTTTATTTAGATTTTTTAAAAAAAAAGCATATGTAGTTTAATTCCTTGCATTTCTATGACCAAATCATGGTTATCTTTTTATTGTCCAAATAGAATTTTCTATATTTTTTTATTCTTATCATTGGGTTTCTCGCTTAAGTGATAAAATTTCAATTCCTTTTATTTTGAGATTTTTTTTAGGATATTAATTTGTGATAATAATTATGAATAAATTATTTAATAATTTTTTATTTTATGAAGTTTTTTTTAAAAAATATTTATAAAATTAATAAATTAAGATATTTATGGATTAGAGGAACCATAGCTCTTTTATTTATTTTACTTATTAAGAGGGTCACATAATTTCTCTTTGCTGTCCGTTTGCATAATAAGAACCATAACCAAGGTTTTATCCCAGCGTTTCCACAAAAGATATATAATTATACAAAAGCATTATTTTTAAAATTTTTTTCACCAAAAAAAATTTTTTAGTTGGATTTTAAGGGGAAAAACTAAAGAGGACATATTAGGAGTAGAAGCCCAAGATGAGGCAATAGGAATTTTTTTTTTTGTTTTTCACTTTTTCTTAAATTGGAGGTCATAACTTGTTCTTTTGCTTTTCTTTTATGAATTTTTTTGGATAAAAAAAGAAATTACCTAATTACGGTATTTTCAAAGTGAAGAAATTATAGATCTTTTATTTATTATTTGATTTTCCATTCTTCGGATTATATATTTATATTAAGGTTAACACAAATGAAGATGAATAAATCACGTGGTATATAAAAAATTTTCAAGAATAATATATTAAAAATTATTATAATTACTTTTTTTAAAAAAACAAAGCTGCTGCATAACACGAGACTCATGCTATTATCCAAAAATTGAGTAAGTTTTAACTTTGTTCAATTAAAATAATAAATCTTCTATCTATTATTTAACTTCCTGTTATTTCAGCTATGTACCTGGATTAGGGCACATCAATTATAAGTATATTTTTTAATTCTTTGGTGGGTGTTTATAATTAATGAATGCTTTTAGAATCTATGTGCAAAACTTCTACTTCTTGCTAATGTTAAAAAAAAAGATATGCATATATTTTTTTCGGTCCACCAAAAAAAAAACAACCAAAAAAGTTTCGTTGCTTTCTATGAATTGCTAATTTTTGTTTTTTTAAATTGCAGACATGGATTTAGTAAAGTTTTGTCCCAAAAAAATATTGCAAGAGATCACAACGAAATTAAACCTCATGCCTCCTATATATGGTTTAGAATCACGAAATGATCATTTGTTCAGAGCTTATGTCTATATTACTTTTGAGTATGGATAGGAGCTGAAGATAAGCCATTCGAATACTATAAGTATAGAGACAAACGACCTGTACACAAATCGAGTCTGAGCAAGTGGCTGCTAAGTTTGTTATAAATGAATTGAAGTGTCATTTTCATTTTGAAGTTGATTATGTAAATTATCTGGATAAGAAAGATTACAAATATCTATATGAGACTGTCAATACAGTTCATGATGGATTGCAGGTATAGCATAGAAACCTGCAATATCATTATAATTTAGTGATGCAGAGGTGTAGGCAGCTTAAATCAGACTATAATGCTTTGTAGAAGGAGGTCCCTAAATATAGGAGGATGTTTCATCCGGATGCTGAATCATCTATCGGAGAAAACCCGATTTAGTATTTACTGTTAGGTTATGTGTTTTAAACTTTAAATGTATTAGTCCATCTTTTAGATTTTGTTGGCATAATTTTTTGTTACACTGTAGCACATATTTTATGGTGTTGGCAGTACATTATAATATACTTATAAAGTGATGTAAAATGAAAAATGGAATATAACATAAAGTGCACTTTCTTTATTGGATAACCTGTGTTGTGCATATTTTTTGATTTCTTCTTTTCGTTCAAGCTATATTAGCTATAATTAGGATGCATTTTAAAGTAACAAGGAATGGAATCCCAGAAACAAAAAATCCATTTACATTCATGTTTGAAAAATTCTTGGAAATAAATATTTCAAGTAAATATGTACATGATTAAATTATAAAATTTAGCTGAATATATAGTATTTATAATATAATGATAAATTCTAATAATTGATATGGATCATATATAACTCCTTCTGGTACATGAATAATCTTTGAAAAATAATTAATTTTTTTGGATTATATAAAAGGTAATAAATTCTAAAAGTGTTTTTTTGGCATTTTTTTATTCTTTTTACATGTGACTTTATAATAAAATATGTGTTGATATCAAATGCTGGAATTTTTTTGTTAGGTTGTTGTGGTGATCTAGGGTGTGATATCGTGTGGGTTGCTTTATTTCAGATACAAAGCAAGTATATGATCATATATTTATGTTTGTGGTGCTTGCTTATTTATTCTGTGGCCTTTTTTATATATCATTGTTTCTTTATAAGATATTTATTACTGCTATAATATTTAATAATCTGAATTTTAATTTATACTCTTTTCTTCGTATGTACTTTATATTTTGTTGGTTAAAAGGTGCATTGAAATCTTTTCAAATATTTAGACAAAATAGAGTGAGGAGAATGAACATCATTGTTGAAAGAAGATCTAAAAAAATAAACAGTTGTAATAATCATTCTCGATATATTGTTAAAAAAAGGAGGACTGCACATATCATTTCTCATTCAGCTATTAATGAGCAAGATGGTGTCTATATAATCACCTACGAAAATTTTTCAATTGTAGATAGCTTTATGGTTCTAAATATTTAGAAACATATGAACATAAATATAGTTGAACCAAATAGCCATACTACAACTTCTTCTAGACATTCCAGTAAGTTGTTGGACAATAAATCTTTCACCTTCTACAATTTAATGTGAAATATCCTTTGATTATATTGACATTATTATGTAGGTATATACAATGAAGTATTTAATATTGGAGAACTAAAGCATGAATGTCAATATTGTGGAGCACTATTTTGGTATAAAGAACGTGTGAATAAATCACGTGACACATCGACTCCTAAATTTAATCTATGTTATCGAGAGGGGAGAGTATATATTTCATTACTGAAAGAAACTCTGGCCTTTTTGGATGGTTTATTGGATTATAACAAAGGAAGGAGAGCTACAAAATTTTAAAAAAATATTACAGTATATAACTCAATGTTTGCATTTACCTCAATAGGGTCAAAGATTGATAATGAGATCAATACTAAATCTAGCCCTTATATTTTTTGGATCAACGGTCAAAACCATCATAAAATGAATTTGTTGTTACCGATTGATAGACAGAAATCGAGATTTGTATAACTATATATATGATATAGAAAATGAAGTGGATAACAGAATTACTACACTAAATTCTAATAAAGATGGATGTGGGATTGACTGTAAGGCGGTTGAAAGATTAACGAATATATTTGATTAAGAAAATGAGATTGTACGAGCTTTCAGAATGACTAGAGATCATTTTAAAGAATCTGATTTCTCACCAATGTAGTTAAGATTGATAGAAAAATATAGAGAGGATATTACACAATATTATAGTTCTGCATGTTTCAAAATAGCAAATTCGGTAGTTGATGATCTTAAACAAGTTGACCGTCATCGTGATATTATTGTTAAGCATAAAATTGAAGGACTGAAATGGATTAGTGATCTACATCCTTGCTTCATGCCTATGCAATATCCAATTTTATTTTTATTTGGTGAGGATGGTTATAGAATAGATATAAAATATAGAAATTGTCCTCATAAATGTTCAACTACAAGACAATATGTAACAATGAGAGAATTTTATGCTTATTGATTACAGCAAATAATGAATGAAGAGACAATATTAATAAGAGGAGGTAAACTATTTCAGCAATATATATTGGATGCTTTCTTATATATTGAAGAAGAAAGATTGTCTTACATCAGAAGAAATTAGAAAGATTTAAGATCAGAAATTTATAAAGGTATTAAAGATGTAGTTATAAGAGGAGATGTTGATGGAAATGCATTGAAAATAGAATAATATTACCGTCAAGTTTTATCAGAAGTCCAAGATACATGATCCAAAATTATCAAGATGCAATGGCAATTTGTAGATATCATGGATATCCTGATCTTTTTATTACATTCATTTGTAATGCACAATAGCCTAAAATTCAAGAAGCTCTGAACATTATTCCTGACTAGAAGTCTGAAGATAGACCTGATATTATTAGTAGAGTTTTCAAAATTAAATTAGTAGAATTGATATCAAATATTATTAAAAAAATTATTTCAAAAAATCAGTTGCATGTGTGTTATTATTTTTTATGATGAGAAAATGATACTTACTTATGATTAAATTTTTAATATATATTTTTTAGTTTTGTATACAATAGAGTTTCAAAAATGAGGACTTCCACATGTTCATATCCTACTATAGCTGGATTCAAAAAATAAGTACCCAATAGCATCGGACATAGATTCAATAATATCTGTAAAAATATTTGATAAAAATAGTGATTGAATCGGATATGAGATAGTTGAAAAATTTATGATGCATGGATTATGTGTTAGAAAATATGTCCTAAAGCCAATCATATGGATGATTGTACTAATTTTATAATATATATATGAATTGTTAATCAATGAATAAAAATTATTTTGACATCATTCATCACAAAATTACATCTTTCTTGCTCGAACTATTTTGTTGTGATGAAGTTCTTAGAACAATAAAGTATCGATAAAAGAGGATTTATCATATAGTTCTTAAATATGTTCACGATCAAATGATATGTCATTAAAAGATAATGATGTTTATCGAGTGAAGATCATTGTGTGCCATATAGATTGGTTGTCCTCTTAACCAAGGAGTGTGGAGACACTGGTATAGCATATAGTTGAGATATAAGAGTACATTACTGAACAAGTGACTTACTTGCTGAGCGCTCTGCTGTCAAGAGTAGCTCGTAAAGTATATGGACATAAGTATCCCTCAGATTTGAGATTATTATAGTGACTTGTAAGTAACTCACTGTGCTTTAGTGTCAGACTATCTGTATTTTTAATACAGTGACGAAAGGCTACTGGATACGGTCAAGTACTTCCGAAGTCTATCTGTGGATCAAGATGGAATTGATCTCTCTGGATTATAAGAGTTGATGTATCACTATATTTTAATTTAGTAAAATCTTGATCAGGATAATCCATGTGATAAATTTGAATGGTTGGAATACAATGTGGATGATCCTTCACGATTGACAGTTTAATCCTAGATTGTCCTAGAGTATTTAGGATCAAAGGGATGAATTATGTGGTAACTATATGCATAAGTTCTTGAATATTATCTTACAAATATTTGATCTATCCAGACGTCAGAAACCATTGCAAGATGGTAACTTCGATTAGTACAGAAAATGATTCCTGTGCTACCGGCTTAGTGTTCAAACCTATGAAGTCACGTACAAAATTAAGCGATGTAGGAAATAATTAACCTAAGTCTATATGTTCAATTTAGAAGTACATGACTTGATTAAACAAATAGATTAACTTGATTGAGAATTAAGTTATGGATCATACAGGGTTAAACAGTTGACTATGTCTAACTAGCACTAGATATAAGGTTCAGGTTCAATTTTGGAGATGAACAAGATTTGATCTTTGATCCAAGGAGCTTATGAGAGATTGAATTTAAGTGTTAATTAATTTTAAATTAGATCTGATTTAATTAGACTTTATTGGGTTCATAAATCTAAGTTAGACTTGATCCTAAATCCTAAACAGTTTGGGATTGATAGTCTATTCGAAATTGATTCGAATTAGTTTCGAATTAGATTCGAATTGATTCATATTTGGACTAGATCCTTAGAGTTCACTTTTACTGAAACTCTCTCTCCTTATGGCTGACCAAAAGGTGGTGGGGTGCGGTATGGTGCCACCCCATACTTGGGTATAGGTGTGGGTGCATGAGGGTGCCTAGTTAAGTGCCAATTCTTTCTCCTTTAGGACTCTTTCTTTGATAAATTATGGATTAATTTAAAATCTATTTAAATTAAGAATCCTGGTCTTATAGGTCATAAAAAAGTATCTATAAATAGAGATGATCTCTAACTATCATGACACAATAATTAGATTGTGTGCTAAGATGAGAAAGAGAGAGAGAAGAGGTGTGAAGGAGGAGTAGGCAACACCCTTGGCATGTTCCCCTTTAGGCATCCCATCTTCTCCAAGATGTGGAGGCACTTTCGGTGTCCCCTCTTATTGGTGTGAGGCATCATATCAGAAGTTCTCTCTCCTCCCTTGTTGCCTTACGAAGGTGCTTCAATCTGAGGCTTCATCTCATTTTCCTATAAAATTTGGCGTACGTGCGAAGTAGAAGGTTTGTGGATTTAGACCTATGGAAAACTTTAGATTCAAAATCTTTGAAGATTTGATCCCTATTCTACTAAACATCTAATCTTTATTAAGTTATTATAGAAAATTTTTAGATGCATCCTGGCTATCCGCCCCATTCTCCTAAAGAAACAGGTTTCTTTCTCTTCAATTGATATCAAAATCAAGCTTTGATATATAGATACATAATTGATTTTTTTATTTATTTATATATTATATATAATTATAATTTTAAATTAGATATTAAATCTGATTTAGATCTATTTATGATCTGATTTTGATTGGATTATAAGAATCTAATCAATAGTTGGTTAAGGTTTGTTATAAATTATTATAATAAAACTTTTTTTATTACTAAATTTTATTAAAATAATAATTTATTTTAAATTAGTTTTAATAAAATTTTAATATTATTATTTTAACTATGAAGTTAGATTTATTTTAGATCTGAATTGAATCTGTTTTGATAGATTTTTAGATATATTTTTTAATAAAATTTTGCACAACATCAAAATAAGATCTAATCAGAAAATTAATCTTTATGTGTTCATATATGCATCTAATTAATTTTTTATAAGATTTTAGATCTAAATTTAATATTTTATAATCAGTATAAGATATATTTTAGATCTGATATGATATATATAATACATCAAATCTGATTAAATTAGATGAAAAACATGGTTAATAAGATCAAAGTTATGTTCATGACATAAAATATTTTATCAAATTTTATATTGATGTAATCCTATTTAAAATAAAATTTCAGATTTTAGTAGCTCAGTATTCAAATTGATGAGATCATTAGATCATCCGATTATAAGAGATAAAAGGGATTAATTTTTCTTTCTTATTCGATGAATTCTCTTATGACGTATAGGGATGTCATTGTGATCTAGTTTCATGAAGAAGAAGAGCGAATAAATTTTTATAAATTATTTTGATCATAAATAAATTTAGATTAGATCTAAAATGATTTATGATAAGATAGATTTAGATATAAAAATTATTTTAAAATCTAAAAAGTATATTACATTAGATATAATTGGTAGTGATCTAAAAGTAGTCATGATACATGTGATGTATGTATGAAGTTTAGATCACACTTATGCATGTTTAATTGTTAAACAAATATATGAAAATTTATTTTCATGATATAAAATATATGGTATGCTTCACTTAAAATCTTAGTGGAATAGTTCTATAAATTGAAACATATGTTTCACACACTTAGTTTAGAATTAAGTTTAAACAATCTAGATTTGAGAATTAAAGATTACTAAGACACCACATAAATCGATGGACAATGGGTTAGCATGAATCAGATTTTTCTATTGGGTTAGTCTTAAGGTTAGAAATAAATATGGACTGAATTAAAAAATTGGTTAAATTTAATTAAGAGTTGAATTAAATTAGATCAGAATTTTTCTAAATCAACCTCAATAGTTGAAGCTTGATCAAGTCCATATTTTTGATCTTACTAAATGGACCATGATCATGGCTCAGTGGTTAAGCCCAAATTCTGATGGATCAAATTAAAACTAATTAACCAGTTGGTGTCTAAGATAAGTTTGACAGTTTTGATCAAGTGGTTATTAATTAGGAGCTATTCACCTAGATGGCATCTACAACGAGTTAATGGCATATCCCTCTCATAGATCTCACTTACCTAGCCAACATGATAGATTATATTTTGATTAAGTCACTAGTCGATTCGAGCTGACCCATGTCATTAAGGTAAATCTGTATGACTGATTCAGGGGTCTTTAGATCAGCTTGTATAAAGTCCTCTTCATAACTTGATGAAGTAAGTGGAAGGATTTACGACTTGCAGATTAATTTCTTCTCTTATTCTCAAATCAATTTAATCAAATCTTTTAAATTATTAGGTTCTTAAAATGATATAGTTATGGGGATAATTTATTCATAGCCTTCCATTAAGGTGCGTGATAATGAGTCCAATATTTAAATAGGTATTGGAGGCACCATACGTCTAGTGTCTATTAGGTATTGGAATTATTATTTATCATATGACTATCTTGTTGTGCCCTTCAGATTAATGCTTAAGTTGGCTAAGCTACACTCGGACCTGGATATTCGTTTGTTAGATGCACTTGTGTAGTCATGTTAATGGTTGGACCTAACTAAAATTTTTAGTGGAGGCACCATATGCCTACTGAAGAGATGTCTGGAGAGAAAAATCTAATTGTTAGAAGTTGTTTAGAGAAATAATTGATTATGAATCTATCCATGGATACAATAAGGTTAGCTGAGCCACACTCAGATCCGAATACAGTTTGTGTGGATTTTAGTATCCATTAAGAAATTAATGTAATTCTTCAAATTGAAGATAGAGGCTACCAATTTGAATAAAATAGTGGGAGAACTTTTAGATTAAAATTTATATTTTTAAGATTAAAATAATTCATATACTAATAGATTTATGTTTTTTCTTTTTCAGCTATGGCTAACACACTATCGCTCCATTCGCTGTTGGACAGTGACAAGATTATCGAACCCAACTTCGATAGCTGGTATCAAAAGTTAAAGATCATTCTAGAGCACGAGAGGATCCTGTACGTACTTATGGATCTACCACCTGAAGAACCTATTGTCAATGCATCCCGTACTGTTAGAGATACTTATTTGAAGTAACTCAGTAACCGCATGATGATACGTTATATTATAAGGGTAGCAATGAGCAACAAACTTAGTCATAAGTTCGAGGATGCATAACTAGAGGATATGATTCAAATGTTGAATGAATCTTTCGACACCCCTGAGGATGCGAAGAGACATAAAATTTCTTGCACTATGTTCAATACTCATATGCGAGAGAGGGCATCAGTCATTGATCATATATTGTATATGATCGAGTAGATTGAATGCTTAAGCAAACTTGACTTTTCGTTACATGAACAGTTAGACAAGGATGCTATCCTTAATTCGCTACCGAAATCCTACCTATCTTTTTTGAGTCATTATAGAATAATCAAACCTGCAATGAACTATCATGATTTGTTAGGATTACTGCAGACGTTCGAGAAGGACCATCAGCTTCAGAAGGAGCCGGTGCATGTAGTGAAAAGTTCATCATACAAGCCGTCGATCCTCTAAAAGAGGAAAGAAGAAGAAGGTGCAAAAAAATCATGCCATCGATCCCAAGCCAAAGTAGAGTAAAAAATTGAAAGTCAATAAGAGCTAAGTAGAATACTTCTTTTGTAAAAAGCTGGGTCATTGAAAAAGAAATTGTCCGGCTTATATAGCTTTCTTTGATCTAAACAGGCCAAAGAATAAGAGAAATAAGCAATCAGTTGCTTCGCAAGGTACTTATATGATAACTTTTTATAATTTCTCTATTTATAATACTACTACCTGGGTATTGAATACTGAAAGTCTGATTACTATTTACAATTCATTGTAGAGACTGCAGATCAGTAGAAAATTTAAAAAATGTGAGCAGTTCCTAAATGTTGTAGATGGAAGCCTTGTTCCAATTCTTACTTTAGAAACTATATAGCTTAATTTCGAGTCTACTAGTGTCATGTTAGATGAGTATCATTATTGTCCATCTTTTTTGATTAATGTCATCTCTGTAAGTCTTTTAGCCAAACTTGATTTTAAGTTTCTAATAAAAGATGATTTTTGTGATATCATTGTGAATGATACTACAATTATGCATGGTCAATTAAGACATAGCATATATATATTATCACAGCCTGTTGGTGTAATGTACACATCGAACAAACATCCTAGGATAGATAATATCAGCGATTTCTACCTTTGACATTGTAGGTTAGGTCATGTGAACAAGAACAGAATAGACAGATTAATCAAGGAGGGTGTCCTTGAAATTAATGATTGTGAATCATTACTGACCTGTGAATCCTGTCTATTTGGTAAGATGATCAAGTCATCTTTTAAAGAAAAAGATGAACGAGTCAATGATGTTTTAGATCTAATATATAGTGATGTATGTGGACCCATGAACATAGCTTTCAGAGAATGATACTATTATTGCATTATACTTACAGATGATCTATCGAAGTATGGATACGTCTACCTTATGAAGCATAAATTCGTATCATTTAAAATGTTCAAATGATTTCATAGTGAAGTAGAAAAATAGATTAGAAAGAGTATTAAAACTCTTCGATCAGATCGAAAAGGTGAATTCCTCACCAGTGATTTTCTAACATATCTAGAGGAGAATAGGATTCTCTCTCAATGGACCCCTCTTGGAATACCACAATAATGGGATGCCTGAAAGAAAGAATCGAACTTTGTTAGACATGGTCAGTTCATGATGGGGTTTACTAATCTGTCAATTTCTTTATGGGGATACGCTCTTGAAACTGTCTACTATATTCTTAACAAGATTCTGAATAAGTTTGTCGATAAAACTTCATATGAGATGTAGACAGGGCATAGGCTGGTGCTCCCACACCTTCAGGTTTGGGGGTGTCTAGCTTATTTCAAGTATTTAAAGATAGATAAACTTGGACTAAAATCTGATAAATACTTGTTCATAAGGTACTTAAAGAAAACTAAAGGGTATTACTTCTACCTCGCTGAAGAACAAAAGATGTTCCTCAGCAACAGGACAGTCTTTTTGGAAAAAATTTCTTGGAGAAGGAACTAATGCCAGCAACATTGAACTTGATGAAGTTTATGAGGTAGAAAACCCGACACACACAGAATCAGATTTGATTGAAAAATCAAATCTGGAACCTGTAGAGGCACCATTAAAGAGATCCGATAGAGTACCACGTCAATCGAATAGATACTATAGTTTCTTGATCCAGGATGGTGATCTTATGGAACTAGATGAGAATGATGAGAATCTGATCACCTATATAGAAGCCATGCAAAGGTCCAACTTTCAGAAGTGACTTGAGGCCATGAAATCTAAGATATAGTCTATGGAGATCAACAGTGTATGGACACTAGTTGATCTATCCGAAGAAATAAAATCCATAGGGTGCAAGTCGATTTTCAAAAAGAAAAGAGGAGCGGATGGGAAGGTGGAGACCTATAAAATCCATCTAGTTGTCAAAGATTACCATCAGCATTATGGTATTGACTATGATAAGATGTTCTCACCTATAGCAATGCTCAAGTCCATCTGAATTATGCTTGCAATAGCAGCACACTTAGATTATGAGATTTGATGGATGTCAAAATCATTTTCTTTAACGAGGAGTTGGAAGAAGAGATGTATATGATACAATCTGAAGGGTTCACATATACAGATGAATCTAAGGTGTGCAAACTAAATAGGTCCATCTATGGACTTAAGCATGCATCTAAGAGTTGGAACATGCATTTTGATAAGATGATCAAAACATATGGCTTCGTTAGCAACGAAGAAGAGACTTGCATCTATAAATGGACTAATGATTCTATAGTCATCTTTCTTATACTGTATGTAGATGATATACTGTTAATAGAAAATGACATCTTAGCTTTGCAAAGTGTAAAGCTATAGCTCTCATCACAATTCACCATGAAAGATTTGGAAGAAGCATCCTACATCCTATGGATGAAAATCTATAGAGATAGATCTAAAAGGTTACTTGGATTGTCTCAATTTACGTACATCGATACCATGTTGAAACAGTTCAACATGGAGAATTTTTAGAAAGGCTATTTTTCAGTAGGTCATAAAATTACTCTCTCCAAGAAAGATTGTCCGATAACCCCTTAGGAGAGAGAATATATAGTAGGATCCCATATACTTCGACTGTGGGGTCTATCATGTACGTCATGATGTATACGAGATCGAATGTAGTATATTCACTAGGGGTAGTAAGTAGGTATCAGTCTCATCTGGATGAAAATTATCAGAAGGTTGTGAAGACAATCCTTAAGTATTTGAGAAATACTAAGGACCAGTGGTTTATCTATAGGAACACTGACTTGAAACTTATGGGATATACTGATTTCAATTTTCAATCAGACCATGATGATAGCAGAAGTGTATTGGACTACGTATTTATCTCAAATGGAAGAGTAATTTGCTGGAAGAGTTTCAAGCAACATACTGTGATCGATTCTGTATGTGAAACAGAATACATTGCTGCATCTGATGCTACAAAAGAAATGGTGTGATTATGAAAGTTCATCATCGAGCTTGAAGTTACACCCTCTGTTGATAATCTTGTTCTGCTGTATTGTGACAGCACTGAAGCCATAGCTCAAGCAAAAGAATCAAAGTCACACCAACGTATCAAGCATATTTTACATTGCTATCATCTTGTATGAGAGATCATGGATCGAGATGACGTCGAGCTTCAAAAGATCGACGGAAAAGAGAACATAGCTGACCCCTTCACTAAACCTCTCAAAATCAAAGTGTTCGATGATCATAAATAGAAGATGAGTATAAGATACTGCTCCGATTGACTTTAGTTCAAATAAAAGTTGTTAAAAAATATATCCTAAAGGTAATCGTATGGATGATTGTATTCATTTTGTAATATATATATGAATTATTAATTATTAAATAAAAGTAATTTTGATATTATTCATCACAAAGTTATATCTTTCTTGCTATAACTCTTGTATTGTGATGAAGTCCTTAGAACTATAAAGTAATCGATAAAGGAAGATTTATCGTATAGTTCTTAAATATGTTTGCAACCAAATGATATGTCACTAAAAGAGGATGATGTTTATCGAGTGAAGATCATTGTGTGCTATAAAGCTGGTTGTCTTCTTAACCAAAGAATGTGGAGACATTGGTATGGCATACAGGTGAGATGTAAGAGTACATCGTCACGGAACAAGTGACTTACCTGTTGAGCACTCTGCTGTCAAGAGTAGCTCGTGAAGCATATGAGCATAAGTATCTCTCAGATCTGAGATCACCATAGTGACTTGTAAGCAACTCACTGTGCTTCAATATCGGACTATTTACATTTCTAATACAATGATGGAAGGCTACTGGGTACAGTCAAGTACTTGCGAAGTCTGTGTACCGATTAAGATAGAATTGATCTCTTCGAATTATAAAAGCTGATGTATCACTGTATTTTAATTTAATTAAATATTAGCCAGGATAATCCATATGATGGATTTGAACAGTTGAATACAATGTGGATGATCCTTCAGAGTTGACAGTTTAACCCTAGATCATCGTAGAGCATTTAAAATCAAAGGGATGAACTATGCGGTAACCATATGTATAGGTTCTTAAATATTATCTTGCAAATATTCGACCTATCTGGACATCAGGAATAATTGCTAGATGATAACTTCGATTAGTATATGAAATGATTTCTGTGCTACCGACTTAGTGTTCGAACCTATGGAGTCAAGCATAAAGTCAAACAACGTAGAAAAGAATTGACCTAAGTCTATCTATTCAATTTAGAATGACATGACTTGATTGAATAAATAGATTAACTTGATTGAAAATTAAGCTATAGCTCATACGAGATTAAACAGTTAACTATGTCTAGTTGGCACTAAATATGAGGTTCAGGTTCAATTCCAGGGATGAACAAGATTTGATCTTTGATTCAAGGAGTCTATGAGAGATTGAATTTAAAGTTAATTAATTTCAGATTAGATCTAATTTAATTAGACTTAATTGGATTCATAAATTCAAGTTAGACTTGGTCTTAAATTCTAAATAGTTTGAGATTGATAGCCTATTAGAAATTGGTTCGAATCAATTTTGAATTGGATTCGAATTGATCTATATTTAGATTAGATCTTTAGATTCTATTTTTACTGAAACTCTCTCTCTTTATGGCCGACCAAGAGGTGGTGGGGTGCTGCATGGTGCCGCCCCACACTTAGGTGTAGGTGTGAGTGCATGAGGATGCCTAGCTAGGCGCCTAGTCTTATGGGTCATGAAAAATTATCTATAAATGGGGAGGATCTCTAACTATCATAGCATAACAATTAGATTGTATACTAAGGTGAGAAAGAGAGAGAGAAGAGGTGTGAAGGAGTAGGCATCACCTTTGGCATGTTTTCCTTTGGGCATCCCATCTTCTCCAAGGTGTGGAGGCACTTTGGGTGTCTCCTCTTACTGGTGTGAGGTGTCACATCAGAGGTTCTCTTCGCTCTCTTGTTGCTTTGTAAAAGTACTTCAATCTGAGGCTTCATCCCGTTTTCCTGCAAAGTTTGACATGCGTACGAAGTAAAGGATTTATGGATTCAGACCTACGTGAGACTTTGGATTCAGAATCTTTGAAGATTTGATCTCTATTCCACTGTGTGTCAGGTAAATATCTAATCTTTATTAAGTTGTTATAGAAAATTTTTAGATGCACCCTGGCTATCCGCCCCATTCTTTCAAAGAAACAGGTTTCTTTCTCCTTACCATATAGATTAGCTAATTCAAAATCACCATGAATGTTGAAAGGACACTGTTCCAAATATTTTTCAAAAAAATTTTGATGGAAAACAACGATCAATGAAAATAGATTTGTCATTTATAAAAGAAGAGGTGACGGACATTATATTATGAAAAATGGCATCGAGCTTGATAACAGATATGTTGTTTCTTATAATTTAAGCATGTTGGTTAGATATCAAGCTCATATCAATATTGAATGGTGCAACAAATCAAAAATAATTAAATATCTTTTCAAATACATAAAAAATAATGTAAACAGAATGAAAGCTATCATTATAGAAAATGTGATAATAAATGTAGACACTAGAGAATGGCAGTATGAACAAGTTGATGAAATAAAAATATATTAGGACTGTAGATATTTATCTGCATATGAATCTATATGGAGGCTATTTCAATTTGATATACATTTTAGAAAACCAACAGTTGAACGATTAGTTTTATATCTTTTGATGATGCATACTGTAGCCTATCATGGAAATAGAATCTAACAAGCGTGCTCAGCCAACAAAATATAGATAAAACCATGTTTATTGAGTGGATGGAAATGAACAAAATATGTGAAAATGCAAGGAATTTATCATATGCTGAATTTCTAAAAAAATGTGTATGGAATGCTAAAGATAAAATATGAACCCAAAGAAAGCAGAAGAATCGGATTGAAAGAATTGTTTACATACACCCAAGTTCTGATGAATTATATTATTTAAGAATGCTTTTGAATATCATCAAAGGATCACAAAATTATGATAAAACAAAAATTGTTAATGATATTCTTCATCTAACTTTTCAGTCCATTTGTAATACTCTCGGATTATTAGGTGATGACAAAGAATGGCATGAAGTATTAAATGAAGCTTCTTATTAGGCATCATCATGTGAATTAAGGCAACTTTTTGTCACTCTGATCATTTATTGTGAGATAGCCGTTCCGAACAAACTTTTAGAAATCCATTGAAAACTCTTTGGAGATGATGTGCTTTGCAGAATAAGAAATACTTTAGAAATATCTAATCCGCATATTCCAGAATTTTAGTTGAAAAATTATATTTTGGCTGAACTAGAAAACTTATTCAGTAAAAATTGTTGCTCTCATTTGGATTACAATCTGTCGATGCCTAATAAAGTCGTGGTGCAAGAAATTACCAACAAATTATTGATGGAAGAATTAGATTATGATGTATATGAAATATAGGAAAAATATTCAAAATTATTTGAAGGCTTGAATGAAGAACAAAGAATTATTTATGATTCTGTATTAGATTCTATTAAGAAAGACAAGGGCTGTTTGTTTTTTGTATGTGGTCATGGAGGGACTGAAAAAATATATCTTTGGCAAATAATCATTATGAAAATATGCTCGGAGGAAAAAATTGTGCTGACAGTAGCATCTTCTGGAATTGCATCTTTATTACTTTCGGATGGCCAAACAGCACATTTAAGATTTAAAGTTCTCATTCACGTTGATGAGCACTCAACATGTGAAATAAAAAAGAGAATACAACTTGCAGCATTGATTAAATCTACAAGTTTAATAGTTTGAGATGAAACTCTAATGAATCACAGAAACTGTTTTGAAGTACTAGACAGATCTCTGAAAGATATTTTACAATTAGACAATCCAGACATAGATGAAAAATCATTTGGAGGTAAAACAATATTGCTTGGTAGAGATTTTAGACAGATTCTTTTAGTTGTTTTTAGAGGTAGAAGAGTTGAAATAATTGATGCATCAATAAACCGATCATACTTATGAAAATATTTTCAAACTTACATATTAAAAAAGAACATGAGACTGTTTAATAACAATACTGGTGAAGAATACCAGAGGATGCTTGCTAGCTTTAGTGAATGGGTTTTAAATGTTGGTGATGGAAAAATATCAATATACAGAATTCATGATGAAGAAGAAGAACCAAATTGGATTAGAATTTTAGATACTTTTATTATGAAGGCAGATAGAGACCATATATAACATATTACTTCACAAGTTTATGAAGATTTCAAAGAAAATTATAAAGATCCCATATATCTGAAAGAGCGGGCTATCATTACCCCTATGAATGATGCAGTTGATGAGCTAAACTTGCATATGCTTTCATTGGTGCTGACTGAAGAATAAACTTTCTTAAGTATAGATACAGTATTCAAAACATCAGCTGATATAATTATGAAAGATATTCTTTATCCACCAAAATTTCTAAACTCTCTAAAATTCAATGGAATTCCAAATCATAATTTAAGACTGAAAGTAGGTATTCCGATTATGCTATTAAGGAATATTAACCAAAGTGCCGGGCTCTGCAATGGAACAAAACTTCTTACAACCAAATTAACATTGAAAGTACTCGAAGTAGTAATAATCACTGAAAATATTATCGATGAGAAAGTTCGCATCCCTCGAATTATAATGTAGGTCACAAAAACAAAATGGCCATTTATTTTTAAAAGGAGATAGTTTTCGATAAGACTTTGCTATGCAATGACAGTTAACAAAAGTCAGGGGCAAATACTGAAAAAATTGTGTTATATCTGCCCAAACCTGTATTTTCGCATGGTCAACTATATGTTGTCCTTTCACATGTTACTTCACATGAAGGTCTAAAAATTCTCATAAAAAATAAGCATGATATACCAAAAGTATTTACCAAGAATATTATTTACACAAAATTTTTTTCTAATTTATCTTCAAGTACTTATTTTTCATATTGTGTGTTTCATTTGCATAATTTATATAGCTGCATTAACATTAAATACTATCATATCATCAAACAAGATAAGAAAAAGGGCAAATGGAGTACAGCTTACTTTCACAATTAAATTTAGAGAGATGCACCAAGAAAATCAAAGTTAGAGTTTCGCATATATGGGACTCAACAAATCCGAATGCTAACAATCAACTGATAAGTGTCGACTGCATCTTGCTTGATGAAGAAGTTAGTATCTTCGATTTTATAATTTTGACCATATTTTTCTATAGCGAATGATATTCCTAAGTTTGTGGATATTTCTACTTTATATAGAACTTTATGATTTAAGCATCTATTCGAAAGGAGGATGCTTTACATTTCAAGAATTTGCTTATGGAAGAAAAAATTTATTTGATACAAAAATTCAATGTCACTTCAAATAAAAAAAATTTCAGAGCTGCCCCCTACCAATATATTATTTACTTCAATAGATGGACCAATGTACAGCAAGTTGATGATGATATGCATTCTACATCATTTTAGAAATTTTATTTTATTAGTTTTGAAGAATTACCTTCCAAAAACTATAACGATGCATATTTGATAGGTACAAATTTGCATAACAATGCTTGATTTCAGAAATTTAAAAAAACATATACCGACTAACTATCTCTTCTCTTTGCAGATGGGATAGGCCATATTACAGCTATTGGAAACGTTGAAGAAATAAATGTCAAGCAAAAAGCTGTCAAAAAAAGAAATATAGAAATTGAAGATTCAGAGTAATGAACCTAAACTTTTAGAGTAATGAACCTAAAGTTATACTTTCCTAATAAGTCAAATTGCACTGATAATTTAGATTTTTTCTCTCCTTAATATATTTCGACATGTTAAAAATACTATCCATCGATAATAATACAGTATACAGAAGATATCGATCACACTTTGGGAAAAATTTTCTGAAGAGCTTGACGGACAACTTATTCGGACAACGGAACAAACTGGTCCGGTGATAATTATTTTGATAGGCATGACTGTTAGAATATATAGAGATACTTTCTTTTCTATATAAAAAAATTATTCTCATAAATTTCAAATAATAATTATAGAATATTGATGATATTTTACATATACAGATAAAATTTGCCTATCCAGTTCTTTGACATCTAGATATTATATAGATGCACAAGTTCCTGAAATACAAAATTATCAAACCAGGTTAAGATATATAGTATGTTATTTTATACATTGAGAAAATAGAGTTTATATATATTAAAATTTATAAATCGATTTTATGATATACAAGCTCAATAGGGTGATAGCTGTGATCATATTTACAGAAGAAAAACAAGCTTCACCTGTTGATCCTGCATATGAAGCAACAATAAATAAAAAATAACTAAAAACTTATTAGAGATGGATCTGCAAATCGCTTAGATACAATACTCAATATAAGTAAGCGATCTAACAGTGCAATTCTGTATACGTTGTCCTATAACAACTTATTTTTTCTTTACAGGACATGAAATTTACGTGTCAAGCAAAATTAAAAGTAATTGATACATCCTACGATTGGTGATACAAAGCATGTTCATGTTACAACTGCAGATCCACGATCAAAATATATGGTGATAACTTTTGGTGCTACCAATGCAACAAAAACGATCAACCTTTAGTGCCATGATAAACAAATAAAAATTTCTTCTGAATTATATTAATAACTTATGAGAAATCATAAAATTAATTTCTCTTCCGAATGAATATACTTCTCTATTATTTTAATTTTTTAGGTACAAATTGAATGCGGTGGTCGAGGATGATACTGCTGATACCAATTTCATTATATTCAGAAAACTGTTTTGGCAATTAATTAGTACACCAGCATTCAATCTTGCCACCAACCCAAGATCAAATAAATTTATTCTTCCAAATGTCATAAGAAAAATCCTTGGCCGCTTCTATACCTTTGAAATTATGTTTGGTCAGCAATATGGTGAAGATGCTAATCGTAATTTTTGAGTAATAAAATTTTTTCAGGAAAACGATCTTTTTATCGACAATTTGTATAAAGCTTTCGATACCGAATCTTCTTCGCTACAGGTTCTGGAAGAAATAATAATTACTACTCTGGAAAAATATTTGCATTCAGAAATATTTTAACAGACTATTTGAAAATAATCTTCTCTTACAATCACGTAATAAACTTTGTGGCCGATTATTTAAAGCTAATTTTTTTCATATGAAAATTTTTTTCTATTTTACAGAGAACCGACAACACCGCCAACCGAGAAAAAACTTAGCATCGGGTAATGCAATATTGTCCGACTAATTTGTCTTCTCTATATTTTCCACTGCATTTTACCATATCATAGAAAGAGTTTTTCAGAATACTGATAGAACTTTAATTTTTGCAGGACAATTGAAGAGAAAAAATTGAAAGGGCACTGATTCTTTTATGATTTTTTGGATAAAATTATACGTTCTACCTTTTTCAACCGGCATTGTATATCTCTGCTCCAACTAAAACTACTGAAATCCGCTGCATGGCGTGGGTTTTTGCTGGTATGTATATATTTTCGAGGACGCGAATTCCGTTTTCTTTCTTTCTCTCTCTCTCTCTCTTAATATCAATGCGGCGACACCACAATTTCTTTTTGTTTTTTTGGTTCCCCTAATCCAATCTCCGCGTTGCGCTGAAGCAGCTCGCTCCTTTCCCATCTACCGTCCTCCCCTTCCCTCCAGTGTTTTCGGGTGTTAATCGCTTCTCTTCATTAAGGTAAAAGAAACCTCGTCCTCTTCATCCGAATTAACATTTTTTTGTTGCTTTTTTTCCTTTGGTAACTGATATTTTTTTGTCTTTTTTGCTGGATCCATCTGTCCTGTCTGTCTTGGGCGTTTGAAATTCTTGGTTAGCTAGGTTATACTTTTAAAAGAAATTCTTGGCTGGGGGATTTTTGCTTCTTTCCAGATAATCGTTTCAGTGGACATTTCTTTTATATTAGATTTAGAAGGTTTATGTTTCGGCCCATTAGAATGCTCGAGATCGCTTTTTTGCTTCTGAATCATTTTATTCCTCTTATCAAATCCGCACATCCTTCACTCGAAGACAAGAGAGAGAAGTGTCAAGAAAAAAAAGGATAAATAAAACCTGGATTTCTTGCTTTTCTTCGTTTGACATTCTTTTTTTGAATTTCGATTTTTATTAGTCTAGCCGGTTGGTTCTTGAATATTCTTGCTCGCCTACTGCTGTGGCTATTTGCCAGTGTCAAGGAACGGATCTGTTTGAAATACGATCCCGAATCGTTGAATTTGTTTATTCACGCATTGTGCTCCGCGGGGCTTTGAAGGAACTGGGCTTTGGGAGGGGTTTGTTTGTTACGAACGAGGCAGGGAGATGGGGCTGCTTTTCAGCCGGCTTTTCGCCAAGAAGGAGATGCGCATTCTCATGGTTGGTCTCGATGCTGCTGGTAAGACCACCATACGCTACAAGCTCAAGTTGGTGGGGACAGTTACCAGGATCCCTACCATAGGTAAGTGTGGACGTGCTTAGGAAGGACGCGTTGACATTTTCGTTTTGTGTTATAGTTTTATGAAACTGTTTAGATGGGTGAGAAACAAACAAAAATACTATGTGGAAATGATGTTAACCTGCCGACCGAGGCAAGGTTCTATGCAGTTCTAAACGTTATCTTAATAAGATACCTTTACAATTAATGATTGATGGAGTTGAATGTTAGAAATAGAAAAAAAAAATGATATATGTGGACCCATGAACATAGCTGTCAGAGGAGGATACCATTATTTTATTATATTTATAGATGACCTATCGAGATATGGATACGTTTACTTTATGAAGTACAAATCTGAATCATTTGAAATGTTCGAACAAATCTGTAGTGAAGTTAAAAAACAGACTAAGAAGAGTATTAAAACTCTTCGGTCAAATCGAGAAGGTGAATACCTCACCAGTGATTTTCTGACATATCTAGAGGAGAATGGGATTCTCTCTCAATGAACCCCTCTTAAAACACTACAACAATAGGATGTCTGAAAGGAAGAATCGAACTTTGTTAGACATGATCGGTTCATGATGGGGTTTGCTAATCTGTCAATCTCTTTATGGGGATACGTTCTTGAAACTGCCTGCTATATTCTTAACAAGGTTCTGAATAAGTCTGTCGATAAAACTCCATATGAGATGTGGACAGAGCGTAGGCCGGTGCTCTCACACTTTCAGATTTGGGAATGTCCAACTTATGTCAAGTATTTAAAGATAGATAAGCTTGGACTAAAATCCGATAAATGCTTGTTCATAAGATACCCAAAGAAAACTAAAAGGTACTACTTCTACCTTGCTGAAGAACAAAAGGTGTTCCTTAGTAATAGGACAATTTTTTTGGAAAAGGTATTCCTTGGAGAAGAACTAATGCCAGCAAAATTGAACTTGATGAAGTTCATGAGATAGAAAAACTAGCACACACAGAATTGGCTTTGATTGAAAAATCAAATCTGGAGCCTGTAGAGGCACCATTAAGGAGATCCGATAGAGTACCACGTCAACCGATCAGATACTATAATTTCTTGATCCGGGATGGTGATCCTATCGAAGTAGATGAGAATGATGAGGATCCGATCACCTATATGGAAGCCATACAAAGGTTTGACTTCCAGAAGTGGTTTGAGGCCATAAAATTCAAGATAGAGTCTATGGAGATCAATAATGTATGGACACTAGTTGATCCATCCGAATGGATAAAATCTATAGGATGCAATTGAATTTTTAAAAAGAAAAAAGGAGCGGATGGAAAGGTGAAGACCTATAAAGCCTGTCTAGTTGCCAAAGATTACCATCAGCATTATGGTATTGACTATGACAAGACGTTTTCATCTATGGCAATGCTCAAGTCCATCCAGATTATACTTGCAAAAGCAGCATACTTAGATTATGAGATCTGACAAATGGATGTTAAAACTGCTTTCCTTAACGGAGAGCTGAAAGAAGAGGTGTATATGATACAATCTGAAGGATTTATATCTATAGACGAATCTAAGATGTGCAAACTAAATAGATCCATCTATGGACTTAAGCAGGCATCTAGGAGTCGGAATATGCATTTTAATAAGGTGATCAAAACGTATGGCTTCGTTAGAAATGGACAAGAGCCTTGCATCTACAAATGGGCTAATGATTCTGTAGTCATCTTCCTTGTACTGTATGTAGATGATATACTATTAATAGAAAATAACATCCCAGCTTTGTAAAGTGTAAAGCTATGGCTCTCATCACAGTTCTCTATGAAAGATTTGAGAGAAGCATTCTACATCCTAGGGATAAAGATCTATATAGATAGATCTAGAAGGTTGTTTGGATTGTTCTAATCTACGTACATCGATACCATATTGAAACGATTTAACATGAAGAATTTTAAAAAAAAATTATTCTTTGATAGGCCATAGAATTACTCTCTCCAAAAATGATTGTCCAACAACCCCTCAGGAGAGAGAGTGTATGAGCAGGATCTCATATACTTCGGTAGTGGGATCTATCATGTACGTTATGATGTGTATGAGATCGAATGTAGTATATTCACTAGGGGTAGTGAGTAGGTATTAGTTTAATCCGAATAAAAATTATTGAAAGATTGTGAAGACAATCCTTAAGTATTTGAGAAATACTAAGGACCAATGGCTTATCTATGGAAACACTGACTTGAAACTTATGGGATATACTGATTTCAATTTTCAGTCAGACCATGATGACAATAGAAGTGTGTTAAGCTATGTATTTATCTTAAATGGAGGAGCAATTTACTGAAAGAGTTTCAAGTAACATACTGTGATCGATTCTGTATGCAAAGTAAAATACATTGCTGCATCCGATGCTGCAAAAAAAAGCAGCGTAATTATGAAAGTTCATCATCGAGCTTGGAGTTACACTCTCTGTTGATGGCTCTGTTCTGTTGTATTGTAACAGCACTAGAGCCATAGCTCAAGCAAAAGAACTAAAGTCACAACAACATATCAAGCATATTTTGCATCGCTATCACCTTGTATGAGAGATCATGGATCGAGGTGACGTCGAGCCTCAAAAGATCGATAGAAAAGAGAACATAGCCGATCTCTTCACTAAAGCTCTCGGAATCAAAGAGTTCGATGATCATAAGTGGAAGATGGGTATAAGATATTACATCGATTGGCTTTAGTTCAAATGAAAGTTGTTAGAAAATATGTCCTAAAGTCAATTGTATGGATGATTGTGCTCATTTATAATATGTATATAAATTATTAATTAATAAATAAAAATAATTTTGACATCATTCATCATAAAGTTACATCTTTCTTGCTATAATTCTTATATTGTGATGAAGTCCTTAAAACTATAAAGTAATCGATAAAGGAGAATTTATCGTATAATTCTTAAATATGTTTGCGACCAAATGATACGTCATTAAAGAAAAAATGATGTTTATCGAGTGAAGGTCGTTGTGTGCCATATAGGTTGGTTGTCCCCTTAATCAAGGAGTATGGAGACACTGGTATGGCATACAGATGAGATGTAAGAGTACATCGTCACTGAATAAGTGACTCACTTGCTGAACGCTCTACTGTCAAGAGTAGCTCGCGAAACGTATGGGCATAAGTATCCCTCAAATCTAAGATCATCATAGTGATTTATAAGTAACTCACCATGCTTTAATGTTGGACTATCTACATTTCTAATACAGTGATGAAAGGCTATTGGGTACAATCAAGTACTTACGAAGTCTGTATTAAGAAATGTGTCCCAAAGCCAATCGTTAGACGATTGTGCTCATCTTGTAAACTGTATATAAATTTTTATTAATAAAAGTTATTTGATATTTTCATTACAAATTGATCATCTTTAAACTCTTGTGTTGTAATGAAGTCCTTAGGACTATATATATTAATCGACAAAGGAGGATTTATCGTTAAGTCCTTAAAATTGTTCGTGACCAAATGATACGCTATTACTAGGATGATAGCGATATCAAGTGTAGGTCGTTGAATGCCATATGAGTTGGTTGTCCTCTTAACCGAAGAGTGTGAAGATAATGTTATGACATGCAGATGGAATGTAGGAGTATATTTGCATCGAATGTGATCATATGCCGAGCACTCTGCTGTCAAGAGTAGCTTGTGAAGGGTATGGATATAAGTGTCCCTCTGATCTGAGACCACCATGGTGATTTATAAATAACTCACTGTACTTTAGTATTAGACTATCTGAGTTTCTAACTTAGTGACGGAAGGATACTAGGTGCAGTCAAATACTTATCAAGTCGGTGTGTGAGTCAAGATGAAATTGACCCCTTTGAATTGGTAGGAGATATGCATCAGTGTATTTTAATTTAGCAAAACCTTGACCAGGATAATCCATGAGATGGATTTAAAAGATTGAAATATAATGTGGTCGACTTAATTAGGGTTGACAGTTAAACCCTAAGTCACCTTGAGTATTTGAGTCAAAGGAATGAATTATACAGTAACCATACGCCAGTAGGTTCTAAAAGGTTGCTTTGCAATACTTCGACCCATCTGGTCGTTGGGTCATCATTGCTAGATGGTTACATTGATTGGTATAGAAAGTTATTCTTATGCTATCAACTTAGGTTCGAACCTATGAGATCACACGCATTAGAAGATTTGGTCAGATCTGATGGCTGAAAAGTCCAATTAGATTGTGACTCTAGTGAAGAGTCCTACTTAAACTAGAACTCTATAGGAGAGTCCCACTGAAACTGAAACTCTATAATTTATGAAAAATTAATTAGTAATTAGATTATTAATTGACTCAATTTGATTGAGTAAAGAGCTTTGGAACAAGTCTAATTGAATTAGATTTAGTTCAACTTAGATTGGGATTGATATGATCAAATTCGATTATAAGAAAAATTTGATCCTGATCGATCAGAATTTGGACTCAGTTAATTTTTAATTGGATTAAAAATTTGATGAGATATTTAAATTTTTAATTGGATTATGTTCATTTCTATCAGTGGTTTCAATCCAAATTTGATTTGGAATAGAATTGAACTAGAAATGAAGAGTCCAAGTCAGACTAGGACTCTATCCTTATCTTTTGCGTCACATCTGGATCCATGCCAATTTTTTCATGCCTAATTAGATTTAGGTTGTGATCCAATAAGGGTGGTTGGCTATAGTTGATGAGTCATAATATTTTCTCTTGCCTAATTCGAATGCGATCCAAATTAGAGATAAGATACAGACTAGGAAAGGAATTTTTCATATATGGTATATTGTTAGAGTCATATTTTTTTTTTCTTATTTTTTTTGAAGAATTCTTTAGCATGTGAGACTATAAATTTTTTCTCCACATCTTAATGATTTTTTTGGAATTTTTGGGGATGCCAAAAAGGGGTTTTGGTGTTGATTTATGGCATCTTTTTTTGGAAAGTTCTAATTCTTAGTGTATAAAAAGAGGACCCCTCTCTTGGACGTCCCATGATCAATTTTTTTGTAGATTTTTTATTTTCAGAGCCTCTTCTCCTCCTCCTTTCTTCCTCCTTCAAATCCTCTATCACTTTGGAGTGTCCAAGGTGCTTGTAGAAGAAGGAAGAGATTAGCTGTTGAAGTTATTCACAGACTAGCATCTTCGAGCCCCTGATCTACGCCAGTCTTCGAGTGGATTTTCTTATAGAAGCCAGACGACTTCGTATGGCTGTGAGTGACCTGAGAAACACTCTCTCCAATCGTTGGATTAGAAGAGATCAAGATCAAAAATTGTTTGGTAACGATCTCTAACTTATTTTGATTCCTATGGTAGATCTAATAGTTAGATCTGAAATTTCAACATCGATGAGATCGATGTGATTTTTATTTTCAGATCTAAAGTATATATTTTTAATATCAAAGATCCTAATATGGTAGTCTAAGATTAGATCTTATACTTATGATTAAGATTAAATTATTTAATCTATTATTTTTACTGCATAAAATTTTTTAATTGCATGTACTGCACTACCGTAAATTTTTTTCAATTGGTATCAGAGTCAGGTTATTTTGATATGAATTAATATGATTTTAGATCTAATTTTTTATTATTAGATCTGATTATTTATGATTTAGATTAGATCTAAATTAGTTTATTTTCAGATTTGATTATTATTTATTTAGATTAGATGTTCTGAGTAGCAAAGTACTCGGATTGGATAATCACCAGACCGTCTGGTCATAGGAGCTAGTAGAGTTTTATGACCCTCTCCTCCTATTCAATGGGATGCTCTTCATGGCGTGTAGGGGTGCCATTATGAAGTCTCATGAAGAAGAAAGTGAAATGAGAAAACTTACTTTCTTGTAAAATCTTAGATCTTGAAATTCTAGGTATTGTTGTATGTGATGCAAGTTGCGAAGATAGTTACATCTAATCTTGTTTACTCAAATTTATTTTGATCTAAAATCATAAAAAATTTAGATTTGATCTAAAAAAATTTATGACTTAATGTAAAAAGTTTACAAAGAAATTTTTTTTCGAAACCTTAACCATGTTGATGCAAAACTTAATTGAGAATTAAGTATCAAGCTGGTTGGATCTAGAATTGTGAGATCTAATGGCATTGCATAAAACATGGGGCATAGGTTAGCTCAAATCAGGTCCTTCTCTTTAATTGGATTAGACCTAAGATTAGAATCAAAAAATTGATTGACCATGTAGAGAAATTGATTAAGTCTAACTAAATATTGAATTAAATTAATCAGAATTTTTCTAGTACAATAGTTGTAGATGGTCAAGTCCATATCTTTTATTAGACCAAATGGACCTTGATTGTGGCTTAGTGGTTGAATCCGAATCATTAGATTGGTTAAATTGAAACTAATTAATCAATTGGTGTCTAAAATAAGTTTGGCATTTCGACCGGTGATTTTTAATTGGGAGTGGTTTATTTGGCCATTTCGATGGTGTCTAAGGCAAGCTTAGCAGATCCTCCCACCGATCTCACTTACCTGACCAATTTGGTGAACTAGATTTTGATTAGATTGCTAAGTGATTCGAGTTAGCCCATGCCATTAAGGTTGATCAGTGTGACTGATCTAGGTGCCAGTTTAATCAGCATGACCTAACCCGATTTAGTGACTTGGTGAAGTCAGTGGGAGGATTATGGTCTACTGATTGATCTTTTCTTCTCTTCTCTCTTCTCTAAATCGATTAAATCCTTTAAATTATTAGGTCCTTAAAATGAGCTGGTTATGGTGATAAGTAGATCATAGCCTCCCATTAAGGTGAGTGATAATGGATCTATTATTTCTGATTGACATTACAGGCACCATCCGTTTGATGTTCTCTCTGAATGATGGAATTATCATTCATCATATGATGACTTTGATGAACTATCTGATGATGGTTGGGTTGATCGAGTCATCCTCGGACCTGATCACTCATTAGGTAGAATCACTGAGTAGGTTCATGTTAATGGTTTGATCTAACCGAAACTTTCAGTGGAGACCCATTGCCTACTGAAATAAAATCTGAGGTTAAATTAAATACTAGAAGTTGTTTGGAGAAATAATTGGTTGAGCACCTACCCATAGGTGCATATGGGTTAATCGAGCCATCCTCGAGCCTATATGTAATCTATGTAGATTCTAGTACCCATTAAGGAATTAAAATAATTTTTCGAATTGGAGGTAGAGGCTATCAATTCGTATAAAATAGTAGGAGAACTTTTAGACTAAAGTCTAAATCTTTAGGATTAATAAATTCATATACTAATTAGACTTTGTTCTTTCTTTGGGTGTACAGATATGGCCTCAAACTTGTCAATCCAATCACTGTTCGATAGTGATAAGCTTACTGGATCGAATTTCAATAATTATTATAAAAAATTAAAGATTTTTCTGGAGCACGAGCGGATCTTTTATATGATAACGGATCCGGCACCTGAAGAGCCTGCTCCTAACACCCGAAGAGCGATCTGAGATACTTATTTGAAGTGGCTGAATGACCGCACCATGGTTTGTTACATCATGCAGGCCTCCATGAACGACGAGTTCAATCGAAAGTTTGAAGAAGCTCAGTCAGAGAAAATATTTCAAGTGTTGAGGGATTCTTTTGGTACTCCTGACGACATTGAGTGGCACAAGATTAGTTGCACCATTTTTAATGCTCGAATAAGGGAGGGTGCATCTGTTACTAATTATGTATTATACATGATCGAGCAGATTGAAAAATTGAGCAAACTCGACTTTTCTTTGCATGAACTGCTGGAAAAAGATGCGATCCTGAACTCTCTTTTCAAGTCTTACCTGTCGTTCCTCAGTCATTTCAGAATGACAAAGCCTGTAGTCAACTACCGTGGTCTGTTGGGCTTGCTACAGATTTTTGAGAAAGATCACCAGCTCCATAAGGAGACAGTAAATCTAGTGGGAGGATCTTCTTCGGATAGTCATCGTCCTTTTAAGAAAGAAAAAAAGAAAAAGAATAAGAAGGTGCCTGGTGCTGGAAATCAATCCCAAAAACTCAAGTTCAAGACTGATCAAAGTCAAGCAGAGTGCTTCTTTTGCAAGAAGCAAGGTCACTGAAAGAAGAATTGTCCTTAGTATATCACTTCTCTTGATCCGAACAGGCCAAAGAAGAAAAAGCAATCAGTTGGTGGACAAGATACTTATGTGATAATATCTTGTAACTTCTCTCTTATAGATACAATGACCTGAGTATTGGATACTGGAAGCCCTATTCATATTTGTAATTTGTTGCAGAGTCTTTAGGTCACTAGGAGATTTGGAGAAGGCGAGAGATTTCTGAATGTTGGAGATGGAAGATTAGTTTCAGTTCTAGCTTTAGGAATCATCAAGCTTATATTCGAGTCTTAGTATATTGTTCTTAATGAGTGTCATTACTGTCCTAATTTTCTTTTAAATATTATTTCTGTAGGCTTTTTGGCCAATTCAAATTATAAAATATCAATAAAAAAAAACTTTTGTGATATCATTTTGAATGGTGTTACAATTTTGCGTGGACAGTTGAACAATGGTATCTATATTGTATCTAGACCTAATGTAATGTACATTTCAAATAAATATTCTAGAATAGATGATGTCACAGATGCCTACCTTTGGTATTGTAGGCTAGGTCATATCAACAAGAGCAGGATAAATAGGTTGGTTCAAGAAAAAATTTTTGATAAATATGATTATGAATCGTTACCTACCTGTGAGTCTTGTTTGCTTAGAAAGATAACCAAGTCACCTTTTATTGAAAAAGGTGAATGAGCCAGTGATGTGTTGGGTCTGATACATACTGATGTATGTAGACCCATGAGCACATGTGCCAGAGGAGGATATAGCTACTTCATCACGTTCACAGATGACCTATCTAAGCATCTACTTGATGAAACACAAGTCCGAATCGTTTGAAATGTTCAAATGGTTCCATAATGAAGTAGAGAAACAAACTCAAAAAAGTATTAAAATTCTTCAGTCTGACTAAGGAGGTGAATATCTCTTCAGTAAATTTTTGACATATCTAGGAGAGAATGGGATTCTCTTCTAATGGATCTCTCCAGGGATACCACAGCATAATGGCATCTCAGAAAGGAGGAATCGAACCTTGTTAGATATGGTTCAGTCCATGATGGGGTTTGCAATTTTGTCGATCTCCTTTTGGGGATATGTACTTGAAACAACCTGTCTTGTGCTTAATAATATTCTGAGCAAGTCAGTTAGTAAGATACTATATGAGATATGATCAGGATATAGGTCGAACCTCTCTTACTTTAAGGTTTGGGGGTATCCAGCTTATGTTAAATGATTACAAACTGACAAGCTCAGTCCTAAGTCTGATAAGTATAATTTCATAGGGTACCCTAAAGAAACGAGGAGATATTACTTTTACCTATCTGCTGAACAAAAGATGTTTGTCAGCAGTAAGGCATATTTTTTGAAAAAAAAATTCTTTAGTAAAAGAATAAGTGCCTCTAAAATCGAGCTTGATAAAGTTTGACAGATAGAAGAACCGACACCAATGATTGAATCTGAATCGGATTTGATGAGATCAAATCTGGAGCCCAATGAACAAACATCCTTAAGATGATCTGATAGAGTACCACGTCAGTCAGACAAATACTTAGGTTTCTTGATCCGGGATGGAGATCCTATCGAGCTCAATGAGAACGATGAGGATCCAATCACCTACATGGATGTAATACAGAGATCTAACTTTGATAAATGGCTTGAAGTCATAAGATCCGAAATAGAATCCATGAAGGTCAACAATGTATGGACATTAGTTGACCTACCTGAAGGGGTAAAGCCCATAGGATGTAAGTGGATCTTCAAGAGAAAGAGGGGTGCAGACGGAAAGGTAGAGACTTATAAAGTCTATTTGGATGCCAAAGGTTATCGTCAGCGTTATGGTATTGACTATAACGAGATATTTTCTCCTGTGGCAATGCTCAAATCCATTCGGATTATACTTGCGATAGTAGCATATCTGGACTATGAAATCTGACAAATGGATATGAAGACAGCTTTCCTAAATGGAGAGCTGAACGAAGAGGTGTATATGATACAACCTGATGGATTCATATCCACAGATAAGTCCAAGGTGTGCAAGCTTCAGAGATCCATTTAAGGATTGAAGCAAGTATCTCAGAGTTGGAACATACATTTTGATAAAGTGATCAGAACGTATGGCTTCATTAGAAATGGAGAGGAACCCTGCATATATAAGTGGACAAATGGTTCGATAATTATATTTTTTGTGTTATATATGGATGACATTCTCTTAATCAGAAATGATGTCCATTACAGAAAATAAAAGTGTGGCTATCATCATAATTCTCCATGAAGGATCTGGGAGAAGCAGCCTACATCCTAAGGATGAAGATCTATAGGGATAGATCTAAGAGGCTGCTCAGGCTCTCCCAATCCACGTACATAGATACCATGCTGAAATGGTTCAGCATGGAGAATTTCAAAAAAGGCTATCTTCTGATAGGCCAAGAAATTTTTCTTTCGAAAAGAGATTGTCTGATAACTCCTCAAGAGAGAGAGTGTATGAGTAGAGTTCCATATGCTTCGGTAGTGGATTCTATTATGTACATCATGATATGTATGAGACCAGATATGGCATACTCATTAGGAATAGTGAGTAGATACCAGTCTGATCCAGAAAAAAATCATTAGAAGATCGTAAAGATCATTCTTAAGTATTTAAGAAATATTAAGGACTAGTGGCTTGTGTATAGTGAAACTGATTTAAAACTTGTGGGGTTCACCGACTTCAGCTTTCAGTCAAACTATAATGATAGTAAGAGTGTGTGGGGTTATATTTTTATTCTAAATGATAGAGCAATATGCTGAAAAAGTTTTAAGTAGAATACTATGGTAGACTCTGTTTGTGAAGCAGAATATATCGCGGCATCTAATGCTATGAAGAAAGCTGTATGGTTGCAGAAGTTCATCGGCGAGCTCGGAGTAGCACCTTCCGTTAATGGCCCTATTTTGTTATATGTGATAATGCTGGAGCCATTGCTCAAGCCAAGGAGCCGAGATCCCATCAGTGCATCAAACATATTCTGTGCCGTTATCACCTTATCCGAAAGATCATGGATCGAGATGACATCGACCTTTAGAAGATCGATGGAAGGAAGAACCTGACCAACCCATTTACTAAAGCTCTCAAAATCAAAGAGTTTGATGACTACGAATCAAAGATGGGTATATGATACTGTATCGATTGGCTGTAGTCCAAGTGAGAGTTATTGAAAAATATGTCCTAAAGCCAATCGTTAGACGATTGTGCTCATCTTGTAAACTGTATATGAATTTTCACTAATAAAAGTTATTTAATATTTTCATTATAAATTGACTATCTTTAAACTCCTGTGTTGTAATGAAATCCTTAGGACTATATATATTAATCGACAAAGGAGGATTTGTCGTTAAGTCCTTAAAATTGTTCACGACCAAATGATACACTATTACTAAGACGATAGCGATATCAAGTGTAGGTCATTGTGTGCCATATGAGTTGGTTGTCTTCTTAACTAAAGAGTGTGGAGATACTGTTATGACATACAGATGGAATATAGGAGTACATTCGCATCGAACGTTACTATGTACCGAGCACTCTACTGTCAAGAGTAGCTTGTGAAGGGTATGGGTATAAGTGTCTCTCTAATCTGAGACCACCATGGTGACTTGTAAGCAACTCACTGTATTTTAGTACTAGACTATCTGAGTTTCTAACTTAGTGACGGAAGGATACTAGGTGTAGTCAAGTACTTATCAAGTCGGTGTGTGAGTTAAGATGGAATTAACCCCTCTAAATTGGTAGGAGATATGCATCAGTGTATTTCAATTTAGCAAAACCTTGGTCAGAGTAATCCATGAGATAGATTTGGAAGGTTGAAATACAATGTGATCGGCTTAATTAGGGTTGACAGTTAAATCCTAAGTCACCTTAGGCATTTGGGTCAAAGGGATGAATTATATGGTAACCATATGCCAGTAGGTTCTAAAAGGTTCCTTTGTAACACTTCGACCCATCTGGTCATCGGGTCATCATTGCTAGATGGTTACATCGATTGGTATAGAAAGTTATTCCTATGCTATCGACTTAGGTCCAAACCTATGGGGTCACATGCATTAAAAGATTTGGTCAGATTTAATGGCTGAAGAGTCCAATTGGATTGTGACTCTGGTGAAGAGTCCTACTTGGACTAGGACTCTGTAGGAGAGTCCCACTGGGACTGAGACTCTATCATTTATGAAGAATTAATTAATAATTATATTACTAATTGACTCAATATTTAATTGAGTAAAGAGCTTTGGAACAAGTCTAATTGAATTAGATTCAGTTCGACTCAGATTGGGATTGATATGATCCAACCTGATTATAAGAGAAATTTGATCCTGATTCAATCAGGTTTTGGACTCGGCTAATTCTTAATTGGATTAAAAATTTGATGAGATATTTAAATTTTTAATTAGATTAGATTTATTTCTATCAATAATTTCAATCCAAATTTGATTTGAATTAGAAATGAAGAGTCCAGATCAGACTAGGACTCTATCCTTATCTTTTGCACCATATTTGGATCTATGCTAATTTCTCCATGCCTAATTGGATTTGGGTTGTAATTTTTGGTATCATGAGAGAGGATCCAATAAGGGTGGTCGACTATAGCTGATGAGTCATAATATTATCTCTTGCCTAATTCGAATGCGATCCGAATTAGAGATAAGATATAAACTAGGAAAGAAATTTTTTGTATATGGTATATTTTTGGAGTCACATTATTTTTTCTTATTTTTTTTAAGGAATCCTTTGGCATGTGAGACTCCAAATTTCTTCTTCACATCTTAATGATTTTTTTTGAATTTTTGGAGATGCCAAAAAGGGGATTTGGTGTTGATTTATGGCATCCTTTCTCGGAAAGTCCTAATTCATAGTCTATAAAAAGGGGACCCCTCTCTTGGACGTCCCATGATCAATTCTCTTATAGATTTTTTATTTCTAAAGCTTCTTTTCCTCCTCCTCTCTTTTTTCTTTAGATCCTCTATCACTTTGGAGTATCCAAGGTGCATGTAAAAGAAGGAAGAGGTCAGCTGTCGAAGTTGTTTGTAGACTAGCATCTCCGACCCCTAATCTGCGTCAGTCTTCGTGTGAATTTTTTTATAGAGGTCAGATAATTTTGTGTGGCTGTGAGTGACCTGAAGAACATCCTCTCCAACCATTGGATCAGAGAAGATCAAGATCAAAATTTATTTGATAACGATCTCTAACTTATTTTGATTCCTATAGTAGATCTAATAGTTAGATCTAGAATTTCAGCATCGATGAGTCGATGTAATTTTTATTTTTAGATCTAAAGTACATATTTTTCATATCAAAGATCCTGATGTGGTAGTCTAAGATTAGATCTTATGCATGTGATTAGGATTAAATTATTTAATCTATTATTTTTGCTGTATAAAATTTTTAAATTATATATACTGCACTATCATAAATTTTTTTCAGTCTGTGTATGGATCAAGATGGAATTGATCTCTTCGGATTATAGGAGCTGATGTATCACTGTATTTCAATTTAGTTAAACCTTGATCAAGATAATCTATGTGATGGATTTGAATGGTTGAATACAATGTGGATGATCCTTCAGAGTTGACAGTTTAATCTTAGATCGTTCTAGAGCATTTAGGATTAAAAAAATGAATTATGCGATAATGATATGCATAGGTTCTTAAATATTATCTTACAAATATTCGATCTATCTAGATGTCGAAAATTATTGCTAGATAGTAACTTCGATTAGTACAGAAAATAGTTTCTATGCTACTGATTTAATGTTCGAACCTATGGAGTCACGCATAAAATCAAACAATGTAGAAAAGAATTGATCTAAGTCTATATGTTCAATTTAAAAGTACATGACTTGATTGAACAAATAGATTAACTTGATTGAAAATTAAGTTATGGCTCATACGGGATTAAATAGTTGACTATGTCTAGCTAGCACTAAACATGAGGTTCAGGTTCAATTTTAGGGATGAACAAGATTTGATCTTTGATCCAAGGAGTCTATGAGAGATTAGATTTAAGGCTAATTAATTTTAGATTAAATCTAATTTAATTAGATTTAATTGAGTTCATAAATTCAAGTTAGATTTGGTCCTAAATCCTAAATAGTTTGAGATTGACAGTCTATTCGAAATTGGTTTAAATCAATTTTAAATTGAATTCGAAGTGATCCATATTTAGATTAGATTTTTAGAGTCCATTTTTACTGAAACTCTCTCTCCTTATGGCTGATCAAGAGGTGGTGGGGTGCTACATAGTGCCGCCCTGCACTTGGGTGTGGGTGCATGAGGACGCCTAGTTAGGTGCCAATCCTTTATCCTTTAGGATTTCTTCTTTGATAAGTTATGGATTAATTCAAAGTCTGTTTGAATTAGAAATTCTAGTCTTATGGGTCATAAAAAATTATTTATAAATAGGAAGGATATCTAATTATCATAGCATAACATTTAGATTGTATGCTAAGATGAGAAAGAGAGAGAAAGAAGAGGCGTGAAGGACGAGTAGGCATCACCCTTGTCATGTTTCCCTTTGGGCGTCCCATCTTCTCCAAGGCATGGAGGCACTTTGGGCATCCTCTCTTGCTGATGTGAGGTGTCACATCAAAAGTTCTCTCCCCTCCCTTGTTGCCTTGCAAAGGTGCTTCAATCTGAAGCTTCATCCCGTTTTCCTGTGAAGTTTGGCATATGCACAAAGTAGAGGATTTGTGGATTCAGGCCTACGTGAGGCTTTGGATTCAAAATGTTTGGAGATTTGATCCCTATTTCATAGCATGTCAGGTAAAGATATAATCTTTATTAAGTTGTTATAAAAAATTTTTAGATGCACCCTGACTATACCCCATTCTCTCAAAGAAAAAGATTTCTTTCTCTTCACCATGTGGATTAGCTAATTCAAAATCACCATGTATGTTGAAAGGACACTGCTTCAAATATTTTTCAAAAAAGTTTCGATGGAAAACAATGATCAATGAAAATAGATTTGTTATTTATAAAAGAAGAGGTGATGGATATTATATTATGAAAAATGGCATCGAACTTGATAACAGATATGTTGTTTCTTATAATTTAAGCCTGTTGGTTAGATATCAAGCTCATATCAATATTGAATGATGCAACAAATCAAAAATAATTAAATATCTTTTTAAATACATTAAAAATGATGGAAACAGAATGAGAGCTATCATTACAGAAAATGTGATAATAAATGTAGACACTGGAGAATGGTAGTATGAACAAGTTGATGAAATAAAAATATATTGGGACTATAGATATTTATCCGCATATGAATCTATATGGAGGCTATTTCAGTTTGATGTATATTTTAGAGAACCAACAGTTGAATGATTAGTTTTATATCTTTTGATGATGCATACTGTAGCCTATCATGGAAACAGAATCTAACAAGCATGCTCGGCCGACAGAATATAGATAAAACCATGTTTACTGAGTAGATGGAAATGAACAAAATATGTGAAGATGCAAGGAACTTATTATATGCTGAATTTCCAAAAAAATGTGTATGGAATGTTAAAGATAAAATATGAACCCAAAGAAAGCAAAAGAATCGGATCGATAGAATTGTTTACATACACCCAAGTTCTGGTGAATTATATTATTTAAGAATGCTTTTGAATATCATCAAAGGACTACAAAATTATGATAAAACAAAAATTGTTAATGATATTTTTCATCCAACTTTTCAGTCCGTTTGCAATGCTCTCGGATTATTAGGTGATGACAAAGAATGGCATGAAGCATAAAATAAAGCTTCTTATTGGGCATCATCATGTGAATTAAGGCAGCTTTTTGTCACTCTGATCATTTATTGTGACATAGCTGATCCGAACAAACTTTTAGAAATCCATTGAAAACTCTTTAGAGATGTTGTGCTTTACAGAATAAGAAATACTTTAGAAACATCTAATCTACATATTCTAGAATTTTAGTTGAAAAATTATATTTTGGTTGAACTAGAAAAATTATTCAATAAAAATTGCTGCTTTCTTTTGGATTACAATCTGTCGATGCCTAATAAAGTCATGGTGCAAGAAATTACTAACAAATTGTTGATGGAAGAATTAGATTATGATGTATATGAAATACAGAAAGAATATTCAAAATTATTTGAAGGCTTGAATGAAGAACAGAGAATTATTTATGATTCTGTATTAGATTCTATTGAGAAAGACAAGGGCTGTTTGTTTTTTGTATATGGTCATGGAGGGACAGAAAAAATTTATCTTTCACGAATAATCATTATGAAAATATGCTTGGAGAAAAAATTGTGCTGACAGTAGCATCTTCTGGAATTGCATCTTTATTACTTTCGGATGGCCAAATAGCACATTCAAGATTTAAAATTCTCATTCACGTTGATGAGCACTCGACATGTGAAATAAAAAAGAGAACACAACTTGCAGCATTGATTAAATCTACAAGTTTAATAGTTTGGAATGAAGCTCCAATGAATCACAAAAATTATTTCAAAGTACTAGATAGATCTCCGAAAGATATTTTACAATCAGACAATCCAGACAGAGATGAAAAATCATTTGGAGGTAAAACAGTATTGCTTGGTGGAGATTTCAAATAGATTCTTTTACTTATTGTTAAAGGTAGAAGAGTTGAAACAATTGATGCATCAATAAGCCGATCATACTTATAAAAATATTTTCAAATCTACGCATTAAAAAAGAACATGAGACTGTTTAATAACAATAGTGGTGAAGAATACTAGAGGATGCTTGCTAGCTTTAGTGAATGGGTTTTAAATGTTGGTGATGGGAAAATATCAATATACAAATTTCATGATGAAGAAGAAGAACCAAATTGGATTAGAATTTTAGATATTTTTATTATGAAGGCAGATAGAGATCATATGGAACATATTACTTCACAAGTTTATGAAGATTTCAAAGAAAATTATAAAGATCCCATATATCTGAAAGAGCGGGCTATCATACCCCTATGAATGATGTAGTTGATGAGCTAAACTTGCATATGCTTTCATTGGTGCCAACTGAAGAATAAACTTTCTTAAGTATAGATACAGTATTCAAAACATCAGCTGATATAATTATGAAAGATATTCTTTATCCATCAAAATTTTTAAACTCTCTAAAGTTCAATTGAATTTCAAATTATGATTTAAGACTGAAGGTAGGTACTCCGATTATGCTATTAAGGAATATTAACCAAAGTGTCGGGCTTTGCAATGGAGCAAAACTTCTTACAACCAAATTAACATTTAAAGTACTCGAAGTAGTAATAATCACTGGAAATATTATCGGTTAGAAAGTTTGCATCCCTCAGATTATAATGTAGGTCACAAAAATAAAATGGCTATTTATTTTTAAAAGGAGACAGCTTTCGATAAGACTTTGCTATGCAATGACAATTAACAAAAGTCAGGGGCAAATACTAAAAAAAATTGGGTTATATCTGCCCAAACCTATATCTTCGCATGGTCAACTATATGTTGCCCTTTCACATGTTACTTCATATGAAGGTCTAAAAATTCTCATAAAAAATGAGCATGATATACTAGAAGTATTTTCAAAGAATATTATTTACACAGAAATTTTTTCTGATTTACCTTCGGGTACTTATTTTTCATATTGTGTGTTTTATTTGCATAATTTATATAGCTGCACTAACATTAAATACTATCATATCATCAAACAAGATAAAAAAAAGGGCAAATAGAGTACAGCTTACTTTCACAATTAAATTTAGAGAGATGCACCTAGAAAATCAAAGTTAGAGTTTCGCGTATATGGGACTCAACAAATCCGAATGCTAACAATCAATTGATAAGTGTCGATTGCATCTTGCTTGATGAAGAAGTTAGTATCTTTGATTTTCTAATTTTGACCATGTTTTTTTATAGTGAATGATATTCCTAAGTTTGTGGATATTTCTACTTTATATAGAACTTTATGATTCAAGCATCTATTCGAAAGGAGGATGCTTTACATTTCAAGAATTTGCTTATGGAAGAAAAAATTTATTTGATACAAAAATTCAATGTCACTTCAAACAAAAGAAATTTTTGAGCTGCCCCCCACCAATATATTATTTACTTCAATAGATGGATATGCATTCTATACCATTTCAAAAATTTTATTTTATTAGTTTTGATGAATTACCTTCCAAAAACTATAACGATGCATATCTGATAGGTATAAATTTGCATAACAATGCCTGATTTCAGAAATTTTAAAAAATATATACTGACTATCTCTTCTCTTTGCAGATGGGATAGGCCATATTATAGCTATTGGAAACATTGAAGAAATAAATGTCAAGCAAAAAGCTGTCAAAAAAAGAAATATGAAAATTGAAGATTCAGAGTAATGAACCTAAACATTTAGAGTAATGAACCTAAACTTATACTTTCTTAATAAGTCAAACTGCACTGATAATTTAGATTTTTTTTCTCCTTAATATATTTCGGTATGTTAAAAATACTATCCATCGATAATAATACAGTATACAGAAGATATCGATCACACTTTGGGGAAAATTTCCTGAAGAGCTTGACGGACAACTTATTCGGACAATGGAACAAACTGGCCCGATGATAATTATTTTGACAGGTATGACTATTAGAACATATGGAGATACATTCTTTTCTATATAAAAAATTTATTCTCATAAATTTTAAATAATAATTATAGAGTATTGATGATATTTTACATATACAGATAAAATTTGCCTATCCAATTCTTCGACATCTAGATATTATATAGATGCACAGTTTCTTGAAATACAAAATTATCGAATTAGGTTAAGATATATAGTATGTTATGTTATATATTTAGAAAATAGAGTTTATATATATTAAAATTATTAAATCGATTTTATGATATACAGGCTCAATAGGGCGATAGCTATGATCACAATTACAGAAGAAAAACAAGCTTCACCTGTGGATCTTGCATATGAAGCAACAACAAATAAAAAATAATTAAAGAATTATTAGAGATGGATCTACAAATCACTTAGGTACAATGCTCAATATAAGTAAGTGATTTAACAGTGCAATTCTGTACATGTTGTCCTATAACAACTTATTTTTTCTTTATAGGGCACGAAATTTACGTATCAAGCAAAATTAAAAGCGATTGATACTTCCTACGATTGGTGATACAAAGCATGTTACAACTGCAGATCCGCGATCAAAACATATGGTGATAACTTTTGGTGCAACCAATGCAACAAAAACGATCAACCTCTGGTGCCATGGTAAACAAATGAAAAATTCTTCTGAATTATATTAAAAATTTATGAGAAATCATAAAATTAATTATTCTTCCGAATGAATATACTTTTTTATTATTTTAATTTTTTAGATACAAATTGAATGCGATGGTCGAAGATGATACTGCTGATATCAATTTCATTATATTCAGAAAACTGGCTCAGCAATTAATTAGGACACTAGCATTCAATCTTGCAACCAACCCAAGATCAAATAAATTTGTTCTTCCAAATGTCATAGAAAAAATCCTTGACCGCTTCTATACCTTTCAAATTATGTTTGGTCAGCAATATGGTGAAGATGCTAATCATAATTTTTGAGTAATAAAGATTTTTTAGGATAGTGATTTTTTTACCGACAATTCGCAAGAAGCTTCCAATACCAAATCTTCCTCACTGCAACTTCTGAAAGAAATAGTAATTACTACTCTTGAAAAATGTTTGCATTCGAAAATCTTTCAACAGATTATTCAAAAAATATCTTTTCTTACAATCAGCCAATAAACTTTGTGGCCGATTATCTAGGACTAATTTTTTTCATATAAATTTTTATTTCTATTTTACAAAGAACCGGCAACACCGCCATCCGAGAAAAAACTTAGCATCAGGTAATGCAATATTGTCCGACTAATTGGTCTTCTCTATATTTTCCACGGCATTTTACCATATCATAGACAGACTTTTTCAGAATACTGATAGAACTTTAATTTTCGCAGGACAATTGAAGAGAAAAAATTGAAAGGGCACTGATTCTTTTATGATTTTTTGGATAAAATTATATGTTCTACCTTTTTCAACCGGAATTGTATATCTCTGCTCCAACTAAAACTACTGAAATCCGCTGCATGGCGCGGGTTTTTGCTAGTATGTATATATTTTCGAGGACGCGAATTCCGTTTTCTTTCTTTCTGTCTCTCTCTCTCTCTCTCTCTCTTTTTGTTTTTTAATGTCAATGCGGCGACACCACAATTTCTTTTTGGTTTTTTGGGTTCCTCTAATCCAATCTCCGCGTTGCGCTGAAGCAGTTCGCTCCTTTCCCATCTACCGTCCTCCCTCCACGGTGTTTTCGGGTGTTAATCGCTTCTCTTCGGTAAGGTAAAAGAAACCTCGTCCTCTTCATCGGAATTAACATTTTTTTGTTGCTTTTTTTGTTTTTTTTGCTGGATCCATCTGTCCCTGTCTGTCTTGGGCGTTTGAAATTCTTGGTTAGGTTATACTCCTAAAAGAAATTCTTGGCTGGGGGATTTTTGCGTCCTTCCAGATAATCGTTTCAGTGGACATATTTTTTATATTAGATTTAGAAGGTTTATGTTTCGGTCCATTAGAATGCCTGAGATCGCTTTTTTGCTTCTGAATCATTTTATTCCTCTTATCAAATCCGCACATCCTTCACTCGAAGACAAGAGAGAGAAGTATCAAGAAAAAAAAGGATAAATAAAACCTGGATTTCTTGCTTTTCTTCGTTTGACATTCTTCTTTTTGAATTTCGATTTTTGTTAGTCTAGCCGGTTGGTTCTTGAATATTCTTGCTCGCCTACTGCTGTGGCTATTTGCCAGTGTCAAGGAACGGATCTGTTTGAAATACGATCCCGAATCGTTGAATTTGTTTATTCACGCATTGTGCTCCGCGGGGCTTTGAAGGAACTGGGCTTTGGGAGGGGTTTGTTTGTTACGAACGAGGCAGGGAGATGGGGCTGCTTTTCAGCCGGCTTTTCGCCAAGAAGGAGATGCGCATTCTGATGGTTGGTCTCGATGCTAATTGGTAAGACCACCATACGCTACAAGCTTAAGTTGGTGGAGATAGTTACCAGGATCCCTACCATGGGTTAGTATGGACGTGCTTAGGAAGGACGCGTTGACATTTTCGTTTTGTGTTATAGTTTTATGAAACTGTTTAGATGGGTGAGAAACAAACAAAAATACTATGTGGAAATGATGTTAAGCCTTTCTTTTGCTTTCTTTTCTTTTCCATTTCTAACATTCAACTCGATCAATCATTAATTGTAAAGGTATCTTATTAAGATAACGTTTAGAACTGCATAGAACCTTGCCTCGGTCGGCAGGTTGATATATTTTTTTGTTAGAAGCATGGGACACACACCAAGGGAGTACCTTTCTCCTCTATCCTTTTTTTGTGGTCGTTTATCTTGTGTTGTAATTATTTTTTCCTTGTGCATCAAGCCTCAACCTACCTTTTCCCCTCCTCGTGCATTGTTTTCTCTTTCTAATCTAACCTTATAAGGAGAGCACAGGTCATTCTAGTCAGACTTCATTCAATGAAATGTCATGTAAAGATTAGAAATGGTGAAGGTGTCTCTTCACCATGGGACAAGTCAGCCAATAATCTTCCGCTCTTGACTCACAAGGATGTCACGTTCCACTTAGCAGACCTCGTGGTCAATGATGCCTTTGTAGCACCACACTGGCTCCTATTATATCTTGGTATAGCTAATGCTTGTCTTCTATTATCCAGACATTTAGTTTTTAGTGGTGATGCATATGTTTGTGTGCTGCCATGAAACAATACTGCTTGTTCTCTCTTTAATGTGACAGTCTAGCTGTCGAACTGTACGATACCTGATTTCTGAAGAAACCTACATGTGCTACCTTTTTAAATTTGATACACTTGGCCTCCTTATCTTGTAGAACTCCATATTGTTGCAACTTCGACTGCCATGACCTGTTGCCTTGCGAACATGATGGATATCAAGAACTGAACTTTGCAATTATCAACATCATCGGCATAGACTGAATCTATGTAACATACATTTCACACCTGCAAAAAAAATAGGATTTCTGTTAGAGCCTGAACTAAGAAATCTAAGAATTCAGCAGTGACTTTCTTTTTGTCTTTTTACTCTAGTTGAATTGAAAGCTACAACAGCAACTGTTTATGCAGTATGTGATCTTGCACAAACCATGGCATAAATGCTGCATTCTTCATCACTATCAAAAATGGTAAATATTGGTATTTAATTTTATGTGTTGTCATCCCAATTGTGATAATGATTATTCTTCTTACTTGTTCATGGTTGTACAATTTTGAAATTATTCATGATTGAAATGCTAAATTTGAATGTTGGAAGACCATCTCAAGGCCAATGAAAAGTTGATGAAACTTTAGTAAAAAAAAGCATGACAAGTCTGCAGTTTTTAACAAGCTTCCTACATTGAGTCATGCACGTTGATAGAAGAAGTTAAAGAAGTTCTGGTAACATAAGATATTCTATCATTGCTATCCAGGCTTTCTCGTCATTGTAAGAACCACACTACTAGGCAACTTAAAGGTCACATGGAAGTTGCTCTTTCAATATTTCATGCTAAAGCGCCATGATGAAATTTTGCCACTAAATATTGAGGTTATTGATGAGTTTAAGAATGATTCCACTTGCCAAGTTGCAGTCTTTGACAAAACATGTACCAATAACAATATTCTTTAGAATATCTGTTAGCACAATCATAATAACAAATATGATGAATGGTCAATTGAAGTAGGAATTAAGTCCTCATATTGAGAAAGGTTGACCCACTGATACTATCTTAGCCACTCAAGACCAAGTTTTCCTCAAGGTGGACCAGTTGAGATAATGCAAATGCAGACCAGGTGAGCAGATCAAAGGCACACTAAATCTTCTAGATTAAGAAAATGATCCATTGAGTTGGGTTGATTGGAAGAAAAATGTCAAAGTCAAACCATCAATATATGGATCATGGAAAGATTAATTCCTCATCAATTGATATAGGTTTCATTATCCTCAGCTGCTAAGGGGAATTTGGTTGTTCTGATTGGATTTTTTTTTTTTTCCCTTTTTTAGCTTAGGTTTATCTCTATGTAGAACGAAGGTCAATTTGAAGTAGGATTCATTTCGAAGAGTCTCTTTTTAGTTATGGTTTGAGTTGAGAAAATTAGAAGTTATTACAGATAAGCTTTTTTAGGAGGATTTGTTTTTTTTTATTACAATAATGATCTTCCATGCAGATTCAAACTTTGTAATTGAAACATTATTTTTGGTCATATAAAAGAAGTTTCTTTGAGAAAGGATTTTCAAGCTCTCCTTTTTGGAGAATATTTCTTTTAAAGGTGCTGTTCTTTTCCTTTTAGTAAAGCTGTCTTACAATAACATGTTTCTTTTCTTTGTGCTTTTGATCCTAGTAGCATTCCTCTTATCTTCTTAAACATATCAGTTAAACTAAGTCCTTGAACTTCTCTTCTTTCATGGTATGACTTGTCTATGCGGTTGATGATTCCTTCAACCAATTTGAATAGTCATAAAGTTCTATGTGGTGATGATGACTTCACCTTGCTTGTATTTTTCCCTTTTTTCCTATTTGAAATCTGTCTCTTTAAATGTCTTATTCAAACTTTTCTATTGAATGGAGGAATGGTAAGCTTGAACTGTTGTTTTTTCATAGGCCATTATCAAGATCCATGGGCTGCAGGATCTATAAAAGCTATTAGTTGCATAATACAGCCATCAAATTACAACCTAAATGTTGATATGTACACCTATTTGTGTTGTTCAACATTTCATAAACTAATATAACAATAAATTTTACTTAAATAGTAACCAAATACAAGATACTCATGAACAGTTTGTTCAATGGATAGCTTTAGTTGAGATGTTTTGTAACACTATGGATAAGAGTGAGAAATGAGTATTGGGGAATCTATAAGAGTTGCTCATATTGAGAAAAAGTAATGATTGATGGAGAAGGTATGGGCATGCATTTTTTTTTTTAAATTATTTTTTTAAATATGAATGCAAGAAAAACTTAGTCTGTGGTTAAGAATGAGAACTTACAGGCAGCTTGATCCACTATTCTAATCCATGTCTCCAATTGAACTTTTATTTAAATGTTAGTATCAAACTATCTAATTTATTGAACTTTCTTGGGCCAATGTGTATTTTTAGACTTTTCTTTTACCGTTGCAGATTCTATTTTTATTTTTTATTTTTTTAGAGTGCCTTTTGGGATGCTTCTATTTCACTTTGAGTTTGATATTTATGGCTAAATTGTCTTTTTCTTTGATAAAGGCAAATTTTGGTTTTTGATCCACGCTTAAGGTATTGTCTTTGTAGCCATGAATCAATATAGAGACAAGCTGAGAATTTTATTAACCTTATTCTACTAAAGTTATCGTAGCAGACTCAAGTTTATGAAAAATCTTCCTTTGGGAACTCAATCCTTGAAAAAAAATTATGTATTTGGTATTCTCCATGGTGTCTTGATATGGATAGTGGAGATGATAGCTGCGATGTTCCTTCATAGGATTTAATGTGGAGGCTGTGGAATATAAGAATATCCACTTTACTGTATGGGATGTATTGGTGGTCAGGACAAGGTATGAATTCTATTAACATTTTTTTTTTGAATGCAATCCACATTGTTTTTTCTTGCGAAGAACTTGCTTTTGTGTTCAATGATCTGAGAAACATGGTAACTAATAAGTCATCTTGATTTTGAATTTCTGCGTGTCTATTGGGATTTTTATGAAAGTATTTTAACATGTCTTTGTTTGTAGGTTATTTGTATGAAACATGCTATTCTTTATTTTATAGACCCGTCCACTTTGGAGGCACTACTTCCAGAACATGGTTTGGTATTTGTGGTGGACAGCGATGATATAGATTATAATTGGAGCTAGGGATGAGCTGCACAGGATGTTAAATGAGGTTTCATTTTTTTTCCCCTTTTCCCTGAGACTCAATTATGATCTTTTCAACATTGCATTCATATCTTGAGATCCTGCTAGCATGCGTGGTGGTTATGTCATTTTAGTTGACTGTAGCAATGCACAGAGCTTTCTTAAATTGGTACTTCTTGAATTATTATTGTCTATATGAATAGTTTCGGACCTGGACCATTGATCAACCTGGACAAATGACAGGGTCATGGGTCATTAGTTCAACCACCATATCGACTAGAATCAAACCATGACAACATATGATGATAAATATATGTGATCAATTAACTATTTAAAAAATTACTTGTACATGCATGTATATGAAAGAAAAAGGACAAATATTTAAAATTTGTTTGCAATTTCCAAATAATATTTATTACTTTTTATTATCACATAGCATTATAATTTATAGTCAACAAGTTGCAATCAACTTTAATTCAATCAACTTTATTTTATGATTTTGAGAAAAAGCTGGGAAATAGAGGAGATTATCAATCGTTAAAGGCTCAAAACAAAAAGGAAGACTAAAATATTAGCAGCACTTTGCCAATACCAGTAGCTTAAACATTTTCAAATACAAATACCAATTGCATACCAATTACTTTGACAGTTTTAGCAAATTTTACCCATAGAATAAATGACTACAGTGTTCCAGAACCGTTCCTACTTAGAGCCTTTATGCTTTATATTTCCATGCAAAATTAACACAGGCATCAAGTGACAATGAAAAAAATTGGCGTCTCAGGGGGGTTTGGGAGAGGGTGGGGGGGGCCAATGAATCGAAAAGAAAATGCCACGGGGGGACATGTTGGAGGTTTGAGCCCCCAAAAAGCGAGGGAGAGAGAGAGTATCCAATAAGCTACATCTGCCATCTCCATCTGTCACCATGGGTGGTTCACATTCACTGCCGACACTAGCAAAGGAGGAACGATTTATGTTGTTGAGGATGAGAGAATGAAGATGGAGAATGAAAATAACTGTGCCCTAATTCCCAAATCAAGAGATTTTATCAACAAAAAAACATCCAGTGCAGTTGAACCCAGAGTGGTTGGAACAATTTACATTTTTAACTGGTGGTTTTCTGGTTCTTACAAAATAGAACAGTTTTTTAGTGGGAACAGTTTTCTGTGTGTGACTGGACTGTAGATCTGGCCTGTTGGTAGTTCAACTGGTTCAACTGGCCAGCCCAGTCCAGTTTTAAAACCTTGGTTTACATATCTACTTGCATTTTGTATTTTGTCAGGTTTACTGATTAGTTTTTTGCTTTCTGGATCATTTGATATTTCTGTATCTTCTATACCATTGTCCAAATGTATTGTAACCGTGTTCACCTCTTTGGTTATGTATATTATTTTTAATTTACTTGCTTAGTTTCACTTGATGCTTATTCATGATCACTTTGGTCCATATAAGCTTCTCACTTCCATGGATAGAATGAAGTTAGAATTGAATTGTTTGTCACCTGGGAATGCAAATTCTTATCTCATGTTAAAGCTATAACTAGCCTCGTGAGTATTTTTATGCAACAAACCATTGAAGTTGTGGACCTTCTCTCAAGCAACAACATGCCAGAACCAACCTTGGTAATATTTATTGGCTTGGTGGTGCCATTTAAAGGCCAAAAGGCTCCTCGGATTACGGTCATCTGTGGTCTGCTGTTCATCTTGCTATGGCTGAAGTTCTCAAAAGCAGTCTTGATACCTGTTTGGGTTAAATAATCATGGTCTATGAGAGTTCAAGATATGCTTGTTCTTATGTAAGCCACTTATCCGAGCATTTATTTGGAAATGAGGATAGCTTATAGAACTTGCCTGTGATTGTGGATCAATTCCATATTGTCTAGAAGTCAAATAAATCAAGTGATTCCTAGAAAATCTATCTTGCTATTGTTGCATTGTTAGAATGTAAACCTGCTGAGACTACACTGAGCTAATGCTATGTTGTGAAATCCTTTCTTTTTCTATATGAAATATCAGGATGGAGCTGTTTTTCCTAAAACTAACTTCCCAGCTCCTGTAACCTGTCAACTTCTGCAAAACAGATTGAATGAAAGCAACCAAAAGATGATTTTCATCATTTCTGATGTTTTACATTGATGGAACTAGTTTATCACATGGGCAATGCAAATTCTTTTGTAAAACAAAATTTGCAAGTTTCATTTGAGTGAACAATAAATGATAGAAGAGAGGCTCAAACTTGTGATATTATGGTTCACAAACGCATGCTCTAGTCAACTCAGTTACATCATGCAAACAGTCTTGAAAATAGGATGGAAACGGGATGCAAAACCAAGTGAAGTCGCCGACAATGGGAGATGTCTCATGCACAGATTGTTCTGGAGAGTATGTTGTATATTTGAACAGACATATATCAATAAAGTGTCTCATTTTTAATATTCAACCACCTTCACAATCATCCACGCTTGCACCCAATTTCATATGTACATAATCATTCTCTATCTTAGTTGCCATTGTTGTCCGTTTATACACATTAGTGGACTAGATAAGATTTCTTATCATTGAGATGTCATATGCTCAAGCTTAATATAGCTCGTCCATTGATAGGAGCTTTGTAGTGTTGCAGGACATTTTCAAAACTATAGCTCTCATCGGTGATGCAGTTCTTAGAGAATCAGAGAACAAATTCTGGAACTCTCATCAATTCTTCTTACTCGAGATTACAACTCATCTCTGAACTTTCATAAGTTATCCTGCTTGCTGGGACTATGACTTATCTCCATGATGAAAGGCTACATTATTAAATGACCAACTTGTTTATTCTCCTGTGCAACATGTCTCTATGTATTGCATATTAGCATGATAAAATGCATGGTAGGCCTCATAATTTACAAGGTTGTCTCTCTATGCTTGGGTGTAGATAAGGGTCATACGGCTAGGTCAAACTTTTATAAATATTTTAGTTTTTAAAATTATTATTTCTACTTTTAGTTCTTTTTTAGTCTATTTCAGAGAGATAGGTGACTGACCTTAAAAGATTGGATTTTTAAGAGTTTCAGGTCTTAAATGTTTGTCCCTTTTGAAGATGTATGCGTGTATATATGTATGTACATATTTACTTATGTATGCATGTATTCATGTATCATGCATGTGTGTATGTATTTAATTTATATATGTATGTATGTATGTATGTGTTTGTGTGGGTATTAAACAAGAAAAAGTGATTTTTTGTCTGTGGTAACTGTGTATTTATATCCACTTTGGCGCAGTACAGCCTTATTTTTCCCAGAATATTTAAGAACTTGTTCCTGCTCATGTTTTCTCATGTTGGTTTAGTGGGTTGAAATGATTATCAGATAAGAAAAAATGGACTCAATCTTGTACAATATGACAGGATGAACTGAGAGGTGCCATATTGCTTGTGTTTGCAAACAAACAAGATCTTCCAAATGCTGTTAATGCAGCAGAGATCACTGATAAGCTTGGTCTTCACTCTCTCCGCCAATGCCATTGGTTTACCTCCTGTCTATTTTGACTCTTACAAGTAAATCACATGCATTGCTTATCTGGGTATTTCCTCTTACCAATAGTTAATTTGCTCTTCTTTGATTTTCAGGTACATTCGGAGCTCCTGCGTTGACTTCTGGAGAGGGTCTATATGAAGGGCTGGATTGGCTTACCAACAACATTGCTGACAAGGTCGACAGTTGATATTACCATAATGTTGTCTTTATTTTATCTTATAGCTTTGAGCTTAAATGTGTATCTGTGTTAAAGCAAAGTTAAAATTTTACTCAGTTATTGGTCAGAACATATGGGTGAAGGTGATGACATAATTTCTTTACCTGTCAAAGCCTGTTGATATTGTTCTTGAAGGAGTAGATGGAAAGATACCAACTGTTGTACCTATAGCTGGGGCTTGGTTTCAGCGTGACAAAGGGGTAATTTTTGGTCGTTGCCAGAGTAACTTCTATTGCATCCTGGGAACTGGAAAGAGGTTTCTGGAGTTAGTACCATCACGAAAGAAGGAAAAACTGGGTCTTCTTATTGCTGCTGCCCATGTAAGGTTCATCATTGGAGGTTTGATTTTGTGATATGATAATTAGCTAAGACTGCCATCAGCTATTCCTGTCAACCGTAGATTGTTGTTAGCTGCGTTGTTCTTGTGAGCAAATATGGTATAATGAGCAACATGACAGAATATGAACAAGGGTTGGGGGCCTTCCAGGAAGGGCATAAAACTCCTTCAGGTCATAAGTTTTGGTTTGCGACTTGGGTCTTTTCAGGAATTCTTTGACAAGGCTCTTTATTTCAGCTTGATCTTGACGACCATCTGTTGTACTAGAAAGAGAATTTGTGAATGACCGCCAAACTGGAAGCAGGAAGCTGCAGAATCTCTCTTCAAACGTGATGCGCTAGATTTTTAATTGTCCAAAAACAGTGAGCTACAATTAGTACTGGATATTTAATTGTTCGCAAATAGTGAGCTAGAATTAGCACTGCTACTGGTTAAAAGTATATTTTATCTGTTTTAGTGTCAGGTGAATTATGCCTATCAAGAGACTAGGTGGGTTTCTGGAATGGTGCGCTATTTTGGTGATGTGGTCTATCTGCATGCGGCCGTTGTGCTTTAGTGTAGGGTGTTTCAATTAGGCATGAGAAGGTTTTGCATGAAATGAAGCAGAGAAATGTAGAGGCGGGGCTAGGATTTTCTCTCCTTGATGGACTCCATGTTGATGGGCCGTTGAGGTTATGCTAAGCTGCATTAAAATATTCTATATCATTCTATTCTTTCCTGACGTATTGGTTGCAGTCTGCCTTTTATGTTCTAGAATCTTGTTTGTTTGTTGCAGGCCTAGGATGATCACGGTGCATTTTTTATGTGATTCTGGATGCAGGGGTAAACATTATCAAGGTTTCTTGAGGATTGTGTATGTAAAAGTTTTGCTTCTGTTTATTATGTCTGGTACCTAATCCGAAAGGTAAGTTGAGCTTTGACTCTTGAATCAATCAATCTTGAAAGCTGTAATAGGATTTTCCTGAAATTCTCTTGTGAATGTCAATCTGCAATCCTTTGCGGGGATGATAATTTTAGTTGAGCCATTAGGCATCTGATTTGATCCGAATGGGATAAATTTTATCTGATTCGATTAAAATTTGGGATGGATGTGATTTCTAAATAAAATATTCGAAACAGATTTGGATCGTTAATAGTATTGTTCTGTCCTAAATCTGATTCGATACTATTTTAAATATTTTTTTTTTAAAATTATAGTTATCTTATAATATTAGAATGATGAAGTTCTTATCTGATGCAATTTGATCTGATCGAATTCTTTTTATATGCCCAACTTGATGTAATTTGCACCACTACTTGATCTGATTCGACCCGATTTGGAGTGGATACGTGGATATAAAATTTTTAATTAAATAAGATAGATATGGATATCAACCAGCCTGATCCATTGCCGTCTCTAGCATCTTGTTTTATCCTGCAACCATCAGTCATTTTAGGGTAACATACGATTCTGAGCGCCAAAAGGTTGTGGGAAGGAAAACCTTGTGGTCACTGAAAATTGCTGAAACATGTTTCATATAATTGCTGCTTGCATAGCATGCAGCAGTCACCTAGCAATCCTGCTTGTGGGGTTCATGTTGCTGTTATTGAACGGGTTCTAGGGTTAACTCCCGCCCATCCTTCCTCAGAATTGCTCAACTTTGGGGAAATGATTTTTGGGATGTTTGCATAAAAATTTTTACACGTGCTCTGAACCTGGATCAGCTTCGCCCTGTTGAGTTCGTATGATCCACAACCGGAAAGCATGAAAAGTGGCTGCTGTATATGCACGTGTGGCAATTGGTTTAATTTCTGGCATCTACAGCGTTTAAGACTGCAAAGGCTTGGCGTTCGAACCAGCGTGCAAGCATATATTTATACTATTTCCTGGTTACCGCAGCGCAGAGGGTGTTTAGCTGATCAAGTTGGATGATATCCTGTGAAATTTATTAAGTTTATATTAGATATTTTAAAATAAAAATCCAAGGATCTGTTTGATATAGTTTTTGTTTGTTTTCCTTTTTATCAGAAAACCCAAGAAGGAAAATGTAACTGAACCCCCCTCCATATGATAAAGCCCTTTTGTCGAGAAATAAAACAAAAAAACTTGGTGCAAATACACTCTTAACATTTTCTACTATGTGGTTAGAAAATAGTCAGTTATTTTGGAATTCTATTCTTTTTGCATGAAGCAAATACATATGAACAGTACTAATGTAACTCATGAATAAAACTATATTATAGACTATTTAGTTTAAAAATCCAAATTTTTGATTGATTTGCAGCATGCTGGGAATGGCGGTTGCTTTGTGTTTTTATTTTTTACAACTTGTGAGTGAAATACCGTTTGAAGATTCATGTTGACGATAGCACTGGCAAAAATAATTTTGTTGTTTCTTGTTTTACTTTTGCTCCTTATTGAAAACAAAAAAAATTATTGCCAAAACAATTTTAGGAAAAAAAATCATAGGGTTTTATCATACATGTTAAATCCAGCTCATTTTTTTCTTAACTTTTTGGAAACGAAAATAGAAAATGATAAGCAATACCAAATGGGACCTCACATAATTTGATTATTGCATGATTATGGGTCTGTTTAGGAATGTTATAGTTTTTGGCCAAAAAATATATTTTAGTAAAAACTGTGTCTTGGTGTCTAAAATTATTTTTAGATAAAGTAGTTTTTTGTTTGACTGTCAATATCCTAAAATTATTTTGAAATAGTAGAAATATTTACTGTATATTTAGTTAATAGATCCAAAAGCTATTTTTAAATAATAAAATGACTAACAAGGAATAATATCTAAAATGATTCTAAAATTGCTTAGATATAAAATTCACTAAATTTTTGTTAAAAGTTATCCACTTTCTTATTTCTTTTGCAATTGCCTTTGTGTCAATATGCAGGAATAGAAATGAGAGGAGATTAATAAAAGAAAGAGTCTTTAAAAAAAATCGGCAAAAAAAGAATGTGACGTCCATAGAGATAAGAGGAGATTAATACGAAGAAAGAACAATAAGAGATCAAAAAATTTGAAAGTCGAAAAAAAAATGTAGATAGAGATGAGAGAAGATTAATTGGGGATGTGGATAGAGATGAGATAAAATTAATCTGAAGAAAGAAAAAGAAAGTCGAACAAAAAGGAATATAAATAGAGATGAGCGGAGATTAATAATCCTAGAAGTCAAAAAAGAAACATAAATAGAGATGAGATTAATCAAAGATGTGGATGGAGAATCCTGATAGACAAAGAAGTAGGAAAAAGGGAAGTGAGTGATATCAAGAGGGTAATATGTAATTTTTCTTAAAAGAAATTAACCTCATACAAATACAATATTTAGCTTGCAGTACTGCATCCATAAGAAATGAGAGGATATCAGCTTTACATATATCATATTTTTAAAGATCTTAAATACGGTGCACAATTATTTTTGAATTGTAGTCAAATATTTCAAATTTTACTTTTAGATCTGAAATCATTTTTATAGTCACAAACACATCCTGAGACATGCACTATACATGAAAGTCTAGCCTTTTTGGTAAGTGCTTGGTGTGCTCCTAGTGTGTAGCATTTATCCGTAGGAGGCACAGCTTTAGGGGAAGTGGATTGTATGCATTAGCTTGACCGACTCAAATGCAGACCATGCTACGACCATGTTGTGGCAAATCCATCAGCAATTGGCTAAATGAACCATGTGGTACTCCTAGCAGCATCTACTCAGTGATATTCACTCCTTATCACTATTGAAGGGAGAAAACAAAACTCTTTTTTTTTTTTTTTATAAATCCAGATTTATTAAATTAAGCTAACAAAAATATATCCATATGAATGAAAAAATAAAATATATAAAAAGCTAAAGAAGTCTCCCGTAGAGCAGTCTAAAAGATAGTTTTCGTATGATTAGTCACATGTATCATCATCTAATTAGCTGCATTAATAGCCTCTATATAAACATATTTAATCTCATGGGATAGAAGGAAAACCAATCATTCTTAAATAATTTCTTAATAATAGATCTAGACTGGTCTAAATAGTAAACTGACTGAAAGCCAGCGAATTACGGTCAATCAATCATCTTCAAGTATAATATGCGTTGTCTTCGGATGCGTTACTCCAAACTCCAATCCTTTTTATAGAGCATGCATACAACTCAGTCGTATGTGCCAATGTCTCAAACAAATGGGCTATGCAACTGCCACTGGAACAATGCATGGACCTCCAATAACAAAACTAACTCCCACCTGTATTCAAAACAAAAGCCGTTTTATTCTTTTAAGAAAAGCTCCGAGCATAGAAAGTTATGTCAAACTCTCGAAGCTTGGAGTGCCTTTTGCTTGGATGGTGTGCTAAGATGTTATTCAATGTTTTATTTTCGGGGAAAAGCGCATCTTTCGTCATCATTTTGGAGGTGTAGGGAATGGTATCGGTGGGGTCCTTGAGAAGGTGGTCGGGGCCCCCTTCCCTCAAGTGGAGACGGAGGGGTCAGACTCCTCAATCATGGATTGAGGGGAATTAGATAAAGGAAGGTTCCCTCACCTTTAATTATTCCTCCCTCCCGGCCCAGCAGCGTTTACATCGCACCATGTGTACGGGCCATTTCCATATAATACACTACACAGGAGATCCTCGGGGCTTCCATTGGCTTCCGGTGATTTACTATACTGATCATAAAACTGCGGTGTGGTAGCATTGTCAAAAGGAAAAGAGTCATTAACATCCATAAGGAAAAAAGAAAAGAAGAGAGAGAAAAAAAGAAACGGGAAAAGAGTCACGATGCCGAGCCAACCACTGAGTCTTAAGCATTGAGCGGCTGGTGGAGGCTCCATCCATCCATCACCTGAGATAAAACGTACCAATTCCATTCCGTTTCGGATGCCATGACATTTGCCGCCAATTAATTGAAGAACCTACCGAGGAATTAAGAAGGTCAAAGTCTGGGCGTGCAGGAACCCATTTTCTCCTCTGGCTAACGTCACTTAAAAGGGCCGGCCAATCTACGCCTCCGGCCGGAAAAAACAGAATATGTCAGTAGGAACAACTTTTCAACCACTCACTTTAATTTATTGCCTATTGGGAAGCATGGTATCCGTGTGCCAATATTTCCATTGGATTTTTTTTTAAAATAATATTTTTTAATAAAATATTCTCAAAATACAGTCTATTGGAAATTATTTTTGAATCTACTATTTGGGTGTCATGTAAGGTAAAATTGTGGCTTGGGTTCAACCCACAATTTTGAGTCCACATGGACAATCTCGTGGGTTTAACCCATGAATTCCAGTGCTAAGGGAGCAAGATGGATTTGATTTGAAAACGGGGGTTGCACCCATGATTTTAAAGTTGTGGGCTCAACCCATAATTCAAAATTAAATTTTTTTGTCACCTATGTTTTTAAATTTATGGGTTGAACTTACATTTTTAAATTCATGGGTTGAACCTATATTTTTATCTTGAAAATACTGCATGATCGTTGAAAATTCATGGGTTGAAGTCATGTTTTACTTTGCAATTTGGCTCGTTGGAGACCGTTGGAAAAATTCATGGCTTGAACTCACAAATTTATGAATTTATGGGTTCAACCTATAATTTCATTGGCTTTAAATCAGACCCAAGCCCATCCTACTCTCCATTGAGAATTTTTTAGAAATTTTCTTGTATTGGTCCATTTAATCCATAAATTCTAATCCCCACCTTAAAATTGTTTTAATGGCTTCAAAAAAAGATGGAGTTTTGTTGAAAGAAAAGAGGGCTCAAATAAAGAAAGAAAAACAACCGTCTTATAGGTATGAAGAGACCTTATTTTTAAATAATGAGTGTAGTGAAAAATTTCGATCAAATTTTTTTGAAAGAAAAATTGTAAGAGATAGAATAATTGATTTAAATAGTTTGAGTGATTTTTATATTAGATTTTTATTTGAAAGGATGGGTTGGCTATCTATGATTATGCTCAACACGCCAACATATCCTACTCTGATTCAGTATTTTTATAGTAATTTTAGTTTTAATAGTTCAGCTCGTTCTATTTCATCATATGTTAAAGGGCAAGTTATCGAATTTGACTGTAATATTTTAGGTCAGATTTTATGTATTCCATCAAATGGTGATAGATATTTCAACACTAGTACTATTTGGAATTATCCAGTTTTAGATTATGCTTCCTGTGTTAGAACTGTTTTTGAGGACAATATATGTCTGACCGCTAAACCTAATACACATATGTCACCACTTAAAATTAGATTAATCCATCATATTTTTATGTTTAATTTTCTATCTAGAGGAGGTCATAGAAAATATGTATCGTATTTAGATGTTTATCTCATCAGAATGGTTCTTTCGAGTGATAGGGTTAATTTGCCCTATTTAATGATGCATTATATAAATGAATGTTTTCAAAGTTTCAAAACTATTTTGCCATATGGAGTAGTTATGACCGCTATATTTGAGACATTTGATGTCCATATCATGACTGATGATGAAGTTATCAAGCTCAAACCTACTGACATTTACAATCATGCATCTATGAGGTGTATGGGTTATACATTTCATGATGGCTATGGAGACGTAGGTCTGCGATAGATGAAGAAGAATATGATGGTGAAAGAGGTGGTCAACCTACCGATAGGGAGCAACCTACACATGCTATACACTCCGATCAGCATGCATTGTCTGCTCGCATTGATGCATTAGAGATATTTGTCAGTGAGAGATTTGCACATATGGATGCCCGGCTAGATGAGAGATTTGTACAGAAGGGTGCCCGACTGGATGAGGGATTTGGACGATTTAATCAGTTCGTACAGTATTTTTATTGTCAATTTTCTCCACCACCACAGGAACCTGCTACGGATGATTAAACTTCGGCAACTGGTTGTAGTATTTGAGGCTTCATCCAAACATCTTTCATCTTTTTCATTTATTTTTAGATAAATGTACTTCAGTTTGATGTAAGCATATGTAGTTTTATTTTGGTGCTGCCATTTCAGGTGAGAAATCTTGTATTCTGATCAAAATTATGTGAAATTTAAGATATGATTTTGACAGTAAAGTGATTAAAATAAAATACCGAATAGTCATAAACTTTTTTGAAATATTTTTTTAATATTAATATAGTATTTATTATTAATATAATATTTTAAAAATTCTATAGGTCGGTCGACCACTTGAGGAAATCGATTGACTGCGGCCCACCAAGCTGAATAGTCGAGCTCGAAACCTCAGTTCGATCGACCATTATGGCACGCAAGCCATGCCATTGCGGTTGACCGTCTGAGAATTTCGATCGACCGCAGTCCACCGAGTGCATCGATCAAGCCAGGTCGCTCAGGCCGATTGATCAGGAGGTCTACTTGCCTTTGCCTGCGGTTGATCGCCTAGAAATTTTGGTTAACCATGGCCCATCGAGCCGATCGGTCGAGCCAAGGTCAGCATGTGTGGTCGACCACATGGCACGCACAATGTGCTATTGAGGTCGACCGCTGGCTTAGGTTTTTTTTTTAAAATTTTTTTCTTACACTTGATAGATTTTGTTTTGTCATGCTTAGATTTACATGTTTGAAGAAAGCATAAGGTTACCTTTACTTAGATAATCCACTTTGGCATGCCAAAATGCATTAAGTAAAGCAACGTGTTCGACACCATTTTATAAAGCAACACGTGTGATACCATAAATCCATAAAAATCCATATGTCCAACCCAACATAAATCCAACACACCATGAAAAAATATAAAAGTATATACATCATGTGCCACAAGGCAGTCTTTGCTTCCTCTTTGCAGGTTGCTTGCGATGGCCCATAGGCAGAGCCTCACTCGAACCCTCATGCTCGGTACCATGCTCTACCCCTGTAGCTTTTTGAGCATGTTGCTGAGCCTCACTCAAACCCTCATGCTCTTCGGTACCATGCTCTACTTGTGTGGCTTCCTGAGCATGTTGCTGAGCCTCACTCCGACCCTCAGTCGGACCCTCACTCGATCCCTCATACTCGACCGCTGCATACTCAAAATGTGCTGTAGTCTCTTCTATGGACTGAAACTGGGTTACATTGTCATGCATATACACCAGCGAGGATATATATGAACTAAATGATGGAAAGTTTGGGATTGAAAATGATGATGAGCAATATCGTCTGGTACCTCCTCTATGCAATGTAGGTGCTCCTGATGACGAGGGATGCAAGAAAGGTAAAGGAGTGGACTCTGATGTGCTATGGTCATGATCGTGGATATCGACAGAGATACGAGCATGCTTGTCGATGATGTGGAGGATTAAAGTATAAATATCCTGGATGACATGTTCGGACGTGGACAATGAGTCTAGATGAGCCAAATGATGAATTCTCATCAGATTGTCACTCTAACATAAACAAAAGATGAGCAATAGTCAAATAACAAAATATTAATCACAAAAAATAAATAAATATGAAATCTTACCAGATAGTCAATCATCGCTCCACCACGATAAATAAATCGATGCATAATATGATGATACCACTTTATGTAGTCATCATAATAGTCCATCATTCTGTCGGCTGCTGGACCGTCTACAATATAATCGAGCCGACTCTCTCAAAAAGCATGGGTGGAAACCTCTGTCACCTTGAAAGCATCTCTCCATCTAGTAATTCAAATACAAAATCTTAGAGTTTGAATATTACATTGGTACTTTAATTACATACCTCATGACTAGAGGACCAGCTAGTAACGCACCTCCACCAGGCAAATCCATAATAGGATCTACAGGAGGTTGAAATAATCTGCAAGGAGCTATAAATGGAAACCTATCCCAGACCCACACCTGGAGTACAATCAAAGATCTCGCAACGTCGAAAGCATATATGCTACTTGCCCTACAAAGCTCTTTATACAACCATGCTAGGCCCACACTACCCCAACTGTAGTATCCTGTGGCCTCAAAATCGATAAGTAGTGGTAAAAATATTATATGCATCATGTTATTTGATTTATCCGCATATGAACACCCTCCTATTAGTTGCAGAATATATGTCCCAGCATAACGCTGTATGGCTATAACATCTGCATCTGATGGTAACTTGAGAAACTGCTGTTCCAACCATGCAAGATTCAGTTTACAACCCTTGAGTTTATCGGAAGGTGGGACAACACCTAATAAATCAAAACATATCTGATACCAGTCCTGGTGTGTACTATCTATCACTGGAAGATCGTCAATTGATAAATCCATCTGAATGTTGATGTCCTCCAGAATGATAGTGCACTTACCAGGTGGAAGATGAAATGTATGGGTCTCTGGATGCCACTGCTCTATGAAGGCGGTGATCAAATACCATTCTGGCGATATGAAACCCATGTAGCGAAGACCATAAAAACTAACTTGTTGCAGAAGTGACACTATTTGTATATCCAGCAAGGTCGAGCGAGTAAAAGCTAGCTCTCCTTATTGATATCTAAGAAAGAAATGCTCCTATAAACATGAAAAGAAGATACCTCAAATCTTCATATTCGAACAAATGCAAATTAGTTATATAAATACATACCTGCCCATCCTAGATGGTGGAAGACTGATGAGATGCCTGACCATATAATACTGTCTGATCTACCGACCCTGACTCCATGTGCACAATAGTGTAGAAGGCATTTGTAAAAATAGCTTTTTGATACTGAATCAAATAAACACATATTTCATACTGAATCAAAGAAACACATATTTGATATAAGTCAGAATAAAAGTAATATCACATTACAATTGCTGATAATACAAAGTTTCATCAATTTCAAAAAAATATTTATTCTCCAGTTCTCGGACATGTTTGTCTGCTATGTCCTATTTCACCATAATTTTGACATATAGTTCTATTTCCGACTTTTGTCCAATCTATTTTATTCTTGAGTTTAGAGGATCGTGGCCTTCCTTTCTGTCGCAATCGTTCTTTCTGTGGTATAATGGTGATGTCACTTGTTTGTCGTGCCCAATAATCTACATGCGGGATCGATTGAAATTGATGATTGTAACTACGATGGTACTCTACTAGTGTGTAACATTGATCAATATATCATCAAAAATCAATTGACACATGTGCACACACAGCCATCACATGAGAACACGACAAATGATAACACTGTCATTTCTGACATGTTTACGTACGCTTAGATAGCTGTACTATCTATATGTCATATTAGGTTATTAGTTTCAAAAGCTATTTATTATTTGTAATAACTTAATCTGAGTAAAATCTATCATCACCTGAGTATTGTTGCCTTTATTCATATATGTCCCACGGAATGTTGTTTGCACTTGAAACACTCTGCTTACTCTATCAAACTTTGTGACATTATGAGGTGTCATTTTTGATTGATTGGCAATCATACAAGTTGTAGCAAATAGAACAAATCTTTCATCTCTGGTTAATACTTCATCTACCTAGGCATGTCGACCATCAAAATATGATACAAGTCTAAAGAATGTCAGTTGCACCAATGAAGTTACCAGCAGGAAGTGCGTATTTTTTAGTACACCATTAAATATTCAGATAAATTAATGATCATCATTCCAAATCGATGACCACCATCATGTGCACGAGACCATTTCTCCATCGAAATCTTATTCAACCATTGAATGGCTTCCGAATTCACTTTTTTAATCTTGCTCATACATCTATTGGACTTTCTAAGTTGTGTTTGCATTTTGATTATTTTCACCAAATCTCTGAGTCTGGAGTCCTAAAACCTAGTATTGAAGTTATTTGCTATGTGGTGCAAGCAATAAACATGATGTGCATCTGGTGGTTGCCAGTCAAGATGTTCATTCTGCAAAGCCGATAATATACCTACATGTTGATCTGAAATAAGATATATACCATGATGTGATGTAATACAACATCTTAGACAAGCCAAAAATCAGCCCCATATATCAGTAGACTCTTCATCTACTATAGCAAAAGCAAGTGAAAATATTTGGTTGTTTTCATCAACAGCTGTTGCAATCATCAGCTTCTCTCGATATTTTTTATACATAAATATAGCATCGATACTGATAACCGGTCTACAATATTTGAAGCCTTCAATTAATGGTGCAAAGACCCAAAAAGCATGATCAAATACAGTCAATGGAGGATAACCGATGGAAGTACTGATGAACTTCACCCAAGAGTCGGGATTAAATTTTTGTACAACACGCAAGCATTTCGGCAATAGATCATATGATGTATCCCAATCTCCATATGTCAATGTCATTGCATTTTACTTCGCCTTCCATAATTTTTTATAACCGACCGTTTACTTGAATCTATTTTTAATAATTACACTAATACTGACAACGAAAATTATGGGCACTTCTTTTACGACATCTCAAATTTCATTAACAATGAAGTTCGAATCAAGACCACAATAATCCTGAGAAAATATAGTCGAAATACGTATATATGGACCGATATACCTTGTAATTTCAAAGTAATCATATCGCTTAATAGTTTGGAGAAAGAAATTACATCCTGACTCTCTATTTTTGTATTTTACCATCCAAAGCTTTGACTCTGACTCGATAATTCTAAATTCATGATATCTCTCAATATGATATTATTTTACTGTAGTTTATAGTTCTATCTTATCTATCAAATAGAGCCCTTTTGACAACTCGGTACCTCTTTTCCAGTTGGTGCACCGTGCCTCTAACACAGAAGACATAGATACGTTAGCTGTCATCCAATCAATTGACCTAAATGTTTTAGAAGGAGCTTCAAATACCCCCAAATTTGGGTGCTCTTCCACAAGTGGGCACCCTATATTAGTAAAAGTACTGACTTGCTAAGGATTGAAGTCCATCTCATCTTCACTTCATATGTCATCTTCTTTTAATAGCCGATTATCTATGTGAACCATATCATCGGTAGGTGTATAAATTAATGATTCTCTGATAGTGACACCTGCCACATCAAGATCCATTGTAGAGAATTGATCCTCTACATGTCTGAAACTTTGAGTCATTGGTACATTATCAATCACAAAGTACTAGATGGACCGATCTGTTCAGTGCCATGAGTTGTTCTTATATCCCTATCAGCTACTTCATATTCATCTTATTCAGCTTCAATAGGTTGCACTTTTAGAAACAACTCTACACCCGATAAACATGGATGCGAACTAAATGTTGAAAAGATTATTTTCATATCTTCATCTTCACTAATCGAAATCGGTTCATACTTTAATAATGTCAGCTACACAACCTGTGGATATCTATAAATTATTGTGAGTCTATTCTCACTTCTATCTACACGAAAGACTCTACTTAATTTATCCTCCAACTCTCCAAATTTAATTTTAGTTTTAATTTTAATTGCTGTATGAGGATGATGGTGGTATTCAATGCTATTTGACCTATAAACTATAGAACCATTTATGTAGCACAAGACCGTGATACTTTCTTCCATCACTACATATATAACAAATACAACAACTTTAGCAAGCTCCATATAAAATCATCAATAATATGCAAAATAGAGTAAACTACATGGCTCAAGGTCAGAAATTAAAATAAAATCTTCAAATAACATAACAACACTAAATTAAAATAGATAATAATATGAAAAAAAAAATTTCAGAGGGGGGATGATGGGAACCACCAATGATCGGACCGTCGGAAGGCGGTCGAATCCGGAATCCAACAGAGGGAGCAGCCAAAGATGGGGAGCGGCTTGGTGATCGAAAGATGACTGGAGAGATGGAAAAACAGGGAACAGGGGGGGTGAGGAGGACCCCACGGTCAGAGAGAAGGGGAGCAGCGTGGGGACCAACTGGGGTCGGTGGGTGGGGGGGTTGTATGGGGTTGGGGGGCATGATCTGAGGGTTAGAAAGAACGGAAGCAGCGTGGGGACCATGGAGGAGGGGTGGGGGGGTCGGGGGGCACGATCCAACAATCTGAGAGAAGGGAGTAGGGTGGGGACTGTGGAGGGGGAGGGGGGGTGTTAGGGGGCCAGGGGGTGCGATCTAAGGGTCGGACACAAGGGCAGCTGGAGTAAGACCATCGAGAGGTGGCGGGGCCTGGGGGCGCGATCCGACGATGGGACACAAGGGCAGTCGGGATGGAGGTGATGTGGGTAGGGTTGGAATGTCAGAGGGGAGGGGAGCAGCATAGGACAGCATGGCAAAGGAAGGACGGACGGTCGGAAACAAAGGGCGTAGAAAGGGCCCGGGGTGGGGTAGGATGGAAATATCGTGGGTTGAAACCATGAATTTGAAATCGTGGGCTCAACCGATGATTTCAACACCTGGCACACCCCGCGCCATGTGGCAGGTAGTGAGTGCCACGTCAGTCGGAAATCATGGGTTCATCCTATGATTTCACACTGGAACGGTAGATTCGAAAATAGTTTTCGATTGATCGTATTTTGAGAATATTTTATTAAAATATTATTTAAAAAAAATCTTTTCATTCTCTGAGGTGGCTTGACAGCTAGGAAGTAGGTCGAATGTTACGCCCAATCAGATGGGTAGCTAGATAGGATTGGACTCGGTGTGGATGATGCGTTTGAAAACCATTGAGCAAGTATGCTACCAAAAAAAAAAAAAAAAACCATTGAGCAGGTATATATGGACCAAGCCGGCAGCCTGGTGGCCTCTGGGGTTCTCGCATGCACTAAATATTGGCACGTGGGATGCATACAGAACATGAGTTGATGACTTGATGGTGAGCTCTAGAGCAGCAAAATGAATTTAAAAAAATATATACATAAGTTTTGCTGGCCATATGTGCCATCCTACCTGTCCCGAGAGGGGCCGGGATCGGACGACTTGGGCACCTGCAACCAACATAAATTCGCTATCCATCCTTACAACCAGCTGAGCCGACAAGTAAACAAGTAATGATGGTTGACGATCCCATGAATACCTCTCACCAAATTTAAATTATTTTTGTTAGCTGAGATGAGGTTAAGCTAGTGGAGAAGTCAGATGTCCGAGTTCTTGAACGACCAAAAATTTCTCAAATTTAAGTTAATGCGGCCGCACCTGGAGCCAGCTGCCGGACATGGTTCAGGCAGCGCTTCCTTGCAGAATAATGCTGAATACCACCCACTTATACTTATTATGCTAAATATTTTGGCACCAATAAAATAGACTTATTCCTTCATAATATCAGCGGCTATCTCTTATGTCAAAAGTCAATTCCAAGCTAAGAATGAGATCTATTCCATGAAATTGTCTGGAAGCTTATTTCACCCAATAACTATATTATTTTTTTAATTATTCTTTTACTCTTATCCACTCTCTAAAATACAAAATCAAAATCATCATGAAATTCAATGCATATTAAATGCAATTTGCTCTCTTGTACCCTCCCATTTACACCAACCAAATGCTGACAAATCATTATCTTTGGGAACAACTTCATCGTTTTGGGCTGCATGTTAGGAAAGTGGGTTGTATGTCATGCCAGTAAATTGCAAACCGAGCCCCACGTCATGGACACTGAAATTTAAGAGGGCCCTACAGAGTAGCACGAAAAGTGTTCCGCAGCTCTTGACCAGGTGAGAGAATAGAGAAAAGAAAGAGAAGAAGATAGGGGGAGAGAGAGAGAGAGAGAGAGGAAAATTACATTTTTGAGTTTGATCTGGTCACACCGTTTTGGCAAATATGCTTCTTCCCTTTTAGATTTTCTGATGAGATCTCTTGTATTGATCTTTGCTGTATTTTCTTTAGATTACTTTCTCTTAGTGAACACTTATAAAAATCATGTACTATATTATAGTGGATCTCTAGTAGATGCAGCCCGGATTTTTGAATAAACAATATTAAATTTTGATGTGTCATGCCAGTTTCACTTTCTTTTTTTTATTATTTTGTTTAGCCGTTCTTGGGGTTGTGACAATTGATACCAAAGTTTGGAATCGAGGCAAAGAAACACAATAGCGTGTTCGTGATGGTGGGTAACAACCAAATTAAAAATTTTAAGATTTAATGGCTCCAACTTTGTACTTGGAAGTGTAAGATACAAGCCACATTAGTGAAGAATGGGTGCAATGTGGTGCTTGAAAGTAAACAAAGGAAACCTGCTACTGTGATAGATGAAGAGATCTCCAAGATGGAGAAGATGGCAATGATCAGTCTTCATTTATTTCCTTGGAGACCGCTTCAAAAGGATTACTAGAGGAAAACTTGAGAAACATGTATCAGAGAAAAATCTATACCAAGAAAGTAAGATTTTTCTCTAGATACAGTTGTACACTAATTTGAGGATGCAGCATGAAGCTTCATTGTAAGAGCACTTGAATCAGTTTAGTATACTGATTAGCCCATTAGGAATAGTTGAGGTCATGATCAAAGATGAGGAGAAGGCAGTTATATTGCTTAGCTTTGTTGGGACATACCGACCGACCTCTTTCACGCCGACTCACCCTTGGGCCTGCCCGACCGGCGCCCGACTCTACCGACCGCACCGACCGATGACTGCCGACACCGTCCGACTGAAGGTATGTCGGTCAGACAGATCCGTTCCGTTCCCGACTAGCCGAACGGCGGAGCCCGACTCTACCGACTCCCGCCATGCGCCAGACCAGCCGATGGTGTCTCCGGGTCTTCGCCCAACGTCCCGCAACCAAATACCGACGTATGGTCGGACGGCTCTCTCAAACACCGTACGACTGCTGTGGGCTGCTGTCCTGACAAGGGCGTGCAGCGTAGCCGCCTTGGGGCATTGTCCTGCCAAGGACATAGATTAATCCCAGCGATTTGATAGTCCACGGTGATTTGACAGTCCGCGGCGACTCTGACAGTCTCCGGCGATTTGACAACTCCTCCAGTTGTCTGCGCCATTAATGGCGGCACCACACCATGCTCTACTATAAAACGGAGAAGGCAATAGTGCTGCAGAGGTTCTTTCGAAGCCCCTGGACTCACTCTCTCTCTCTAACTCTCTCGCTGAGTCCCTCTGATTCTTTTCTACTGTTGCCTAGTCTCCTCTCTGACTTGATCGTCGGAGGGTCCCCGCCGGAGGCATCTCTGATCAGTGTGGACTTCTCTTGCAGGTGCTCGTTCCTGACGACCAGACGACAAGGGGATTGGCTGCAACAGGTTTGGTGCGCCAGGTAGGGGCCGGATCACGACCTCCACAAAGCTTGAAAAAATTCTTTCGAGACGACAAGAATTAGGGCTCAGCGATCGAGGGCCACCGAATCGGTGAAGCACTCTTTCCGTCGGAAAGAGGCCTCTCCTCCACCCTCCATGGCGGAGCCCAGCTCTCCGCATCCTGTGGTGACCACGGAGGTGCAAATCGCGGTGATTGTGCGGCAGATGACTGTGCTGACGGATACAGTCAAGAGCCTTCAACAACAACCAATCCGGTTGCCGCACTCACTGGCGGGGCAACCGACGGCGCACCCGATGCCGTCCAAGAGCAGCCGCCGACGCCCACATTGGTCTCCGTCTCCTCCTCAGGAGCAGCCGTCACAGCACTCCCACCGAGAGGGGAAGAGGCAGCCACGGTGCGACACCCACCGGTCTCGACGACCCTCTCCTTCCCAGCTGGAATGAGCAAGGAAGGAGAAGCGGTCGCGGACACCATCCGCCTCCCCCTTAGATTTGTCAGGAGACTCGACCCCCAGGGTCTCCCAGCACCGACGGACCGATGACTACGAACATAGGTTCGAAGAAATCGACCGTCGGCTTGCCCAGCTCCAGGTGGATGGACAGAAGTCTTCGAACGACGTCGACTTTCAAACCGCCCAACCTCTCTCCCGACTCATTCTCGACGAGCCGATCCCTAGTTGGTTCAAGATGCCTCATGTGGAGCCCTACGATGGCTTCACTGACCTAGTTGACCATCTGGAGAGCTACAAGGATCTCATGACGATCCAAGGGGCAACCGATGCCCTTCTTTGCATCGGCTTCTCCGCCACACTCCGCAAGGCCGTTAAAGCCTGGTACTCTGGCCTCCACTCAGGAAGCATCCACTCCTTCGGACAGCTTAAACATGCTTTCATAGCCCATTTTAGTACCAGCCGGAAGCCGCCACGAACCTCGGACAGCCTTTCTTCCCTCAAGCAGGAAGAAAATGAGATGCTCCGATACTTCGTGGCACGATTCAACACGGTCACGCTTGAGGTTCGGGACCTCAACGAAGACATGGCTATCTCAGCTATGAAGAGGGGGCTAAGGGGGTCCCGATTTACATACTCCTTGGACAAGACCCTCCTCCAAACATACGTCGAACTGCTGGAGCGCGCGTACAAATACATGCGTGCAGACGAAGGAGCTTCCGACCGGCGCCTGACCGAGACCAAGGGCCCGAAAGAGAAGTGAAGAAAAAGTCGGGCTCCTGTCGAGCCTAGCAGGCCCCCGACCGACAAATAGGTCTCACCCTAGTGATGGAGCCCGAGATCATCTCGACGGTGAAGTCTGAGGCCGATGCATCATAGGTATAACTCCTATACTCCTCTCTCTCTCCTCGTGCGTAGATTTTGATGGAGATCGAAGGAGAGAAATATCTGCGATGGCCTTCGCCTTTGAAGGCAAAGGGCCTCGACCGACGAAAGTACTGTCGATTTCATCGGGGCCACGGTCACAACACCGAGCAGTGCATCCAACTTAAGGATGAAATCGAGGCCCTCATACGTCGAGGGTATCTCAAAAAATTTCGAAGGAACCCGTCGACTCGACCCGTCCCCGACCGACGATCCCAACCGACTGAGGAGGCAGTGAACAATCAGCCCATGGCTGGGGTCATCAACATGATCTCCAAACGACTGGACCGGGGGATGACCGCTGGAGGGGAGTCAACGAAGAAGCTGTGCCAAGATGATGTAATCACTTTTACAGATGAAGTTGCTCGAAAAATCCAAACACCCCATGACGATGCTGTTGTTGTCTTGGTAACAATAGCAAATTATGATGTAAGAAGGATCCTTGTTGATAATGGAGTTCGACTAATGTTTTGTTTTACTCGACCTTCTCCCGAATGCGACTGTCGGCTGATCGGCTCGAGAGAGTCTCCACGCCCCTGGTGGGTTTCGCCAGGGAAGCTATCATAGTGGAAGGAGAAATTACTCTTCCCGCAATAGCTGGAATCGGACCGCGACAAAGCACCATCCACCTGACCTTTGCGGTCGTCCAAGTGCCTTCGGCCTACAACGTCATACTTAGAAGACCTGGACTAAATGCCCTCAGAGCAATAGTCTCGACCTACCACCTGCTGGTTCGGTTCCCGACCAAAAACAGAGTCGGGGAGATGCACGGGGATCAACAGCTCGCTCGGCGATGCTTCCAAATCTCTGTCTAAAGTAATGAAATGAAGGACTCCCTGACGGCCGACAAGTTGGACCAGCGGGGAGAGGAAGAACGAGGTGAACCGGCCGAACAGTTGGTTTTCGTCCCGATAGCGGAGAATCTCGAACAAGTGGTCTGGGTCGGATCCCAATTACTCGACCCTGAGCAACGGCAGCTAATAGAGCTATTGAGGGCCAATGCCGATGTATTCGCTTGGTCAGCAGCGGATATATCCGGTATCTCCCCGGAGATGATGACTCACCGACTCAACATCGACCCTAGAATGAGGCCGGTGAGGCAGAAGAAGCGGTCTTTCGCTCCTGAAAGACAGAAAACCATCGACGAGAAAGTGGACAAGCTACTCGAGGTGGGCTTCATCAGAGAAACCACGTACCCCGATTGGCTCGTCAATGTTGTCATGGTGAAAAAAGCCAACGGGAGGTGGAGAATCTACATCGACTATACCAACCTAAATCATGCCTGCCCGAAGGATAGCTTTCCACTCCCAAAAATCGACTAGCTGGTAGACGCGACGTCCGGCCATCGACTGCTCAGCTTCATGGATGCCTTCGTCGGATACAATCAGATCCAGATGGTGCTCGAAGATGAGGAGCACACAGCCTTCGTGACCGCCAAGGGCCTTTACTGCTACAGAGTAATGCCCTTCGGATTGAAAAATACCGGAGCCACCTACCAGCGACTCATCAATAAGGTCTTCAAAGATCAAATCGGGTGCAACATGGAGGTGTACGTGGATGACATGCTGGTGAAGAGCGCGTAGACTTCAGATCATGTCTAAGACCTCGAAGAAACTTTTCGCACCCTTCGACGACATCGGATGAGGTTGAATCTGATTAAGTGTGCCTTCGGAGTGACTTCAGGGAAGTTTCTCGGATTCCTCATTTCTCAACGAGAAATTGAGGCTAATCCTGAGAAGATAAAGGCGATCATCGACATGCGGCATCCGAGTATCAAAAAGGAGGTACAGCAGCTTAACGGAAGGATCATCGCGCTTAGCCGATTCATCTCTCGATCGGCAGAGAGATGCCTCCCATTCTTCAAAACCCTGAGGCAGGCGAAGGACTTCTCTTAGCTGGATGAGTGCCGGCAGGCCTTCGAGGATCTGAAAAGATATCTGACCTCCCCACCACTGCTTGTAAAGCTGGAAGTTGGAGAAATGTTGTACCTCTACTTGGCAACCTCCCTAGAGGTGGTTAGCTCGGTGCTCGTCCGGGAGAATGAGAGCCGAATTCACCAACCCATATACTACACCAGCAAAGTGCTCTATGAAGCTGAAGCTCGATACTCAAAGATGGAGAAAATGATATTCGCCTTGATCGTGTCTGCACAATGACTCCATCCGTATTTTCAAGCGCACGCTATCGTGGTCCTCACCGACCAGCCCCTGAGGGCGATTTTGCATCGCCCCGATACATCAGGAAGATTGGCAAAATGGACGATGAGGCTGAGTGAGTTCGACATTCAGTACCAACTGCGACCTACCTTGAAAGTCCAGGTCTTGACCGACTTTATTGCAGAGTGCCCGATAACCGACCAAGGATCGAAAGGCGGGAGCTCCAAAGAGGCTGTAATCTCTGAACCTGACCCCGGGTCCACCTGGGTGTTGCACATCGATGGAGCTTCCAATGCTCGAGGGAGCGGGGCTGGGTTCCTGCTCACCAACTCAGAGGGAGTGGTTACCGAGTATGCCCTCTGGTTCGACTTCAAAGCCTTCAATAATCAAGCCGAGTATGAAGCACTCCTCGCTGGCTTGAGAGTAGTGAAGGAGCTCGGGATCGACAGCCTTAGAGTCTTCTCTGACTCCCAGCTGATCGTGGGACAAGTCAAAGGCGAATTTGAGGCGCGAGACCCGACCATGGAAAAATATTTTTGGAAGGTGAGAGACCTCGTGGCACGCCTTAAGTATTTCGAGATCTCCCACATTCTCAGGTCGGAGAATGCTCGGGTCGATGCACTCTCCAGGCTTGCGACATCAGCCTACGATGCCTTGGGTCAGACATTTGTGGAGAGTCTCGAGCAGTCGAGCATCGACAGGGTCGAAGAGGTACTGCAACTGACGGCCGAGCCAAACTGGATGGATCCAATCGTTCAGTATCTGACCGACAGAACCAACCCTGAAGACCCCACGAAAGCCAAACGACTCCGATGGGTGGCCTTCCAATACGTAATGATGGATGGCCGACTCTACAAAAGGTCGTTCTCTCTTCCCTTGCTGAGGTGCCTAGGACCGACTGATGCGGACTACGTGCTCAGAGAAGTACATGAAGGGATCTACAAAAATTACTTGGGGAGAAAATCCTTGGCCTACAAAGTCCTACGACGGGGTTACTACTGGCCCACCATGAGAAAGGATGCAGCTGAGTTGGTTCGGAGGTGTGAACCATGTCAGGGGTACGCTAATATACAACACTGACCAGCCAACCAAATCACTCCCATTGTCGCCCTGTGGCCCTTCGCCCAGTGGGAAATCGACATACTCAGTCCTTTCCCTCCGGCGTCTGGTCAAAGAAAGTTCATAGTCGTCGCAATCGACTACTTCACTAAGTGGGTAAAAGTCGAACCTCTGACGTAAATCATCGAGCGAAAGATGGAAGATTTCATCCAGAAGTCCATCATCTTCAGGTTCGGACTACCACACATCATTATCACCAACAATGGACGATAATTCGACAACCGAGACTTTCGAAAGTTCTGTGCGAGATTTCATATCACGCATAGACTGACCTCTGTCGGGCATGCACAATCCAACGGCGAGGTCGAAGTGACCAACCGAACCATTCTGCATGGACTAAAGACCCGACTGAATGAAGCCAAAGACCTCTGGGTCGAGAAATTGAATTCCATCCTGTAGGCGTATCGAACGACACCCCGTGTCCCGATCGGAGAATCTCCTTTCAGCTTGACCTATGGGATGGAAGCGATGATCCCGCTCGAGATCGGGCTACCATCGACTAGAGTCGAGCAGTACTGCGAGCCGGGCAACTCCGAGTGTTGGAGAGCCGACTTAGACCTCCTATCAGAACTCCGACGGGAGGCTCAACTTCGCATGGCTTCCTATCGACAAAGAGTGGCCCGATACTACAATGCTAAGGTTAAGCCGAAGTTTTTTAGGCTCGGGGACCTGGTCTTAAGAAAGGCGAGAGTTTTGAAACCTCTAGACTAAGGAAAATTGGCTCCGAACTAGGAAGGACCCTACAAGATAGCGGACACCTATAGGCCGGGAGCCTACCGACTGGAGACTCTAGAAGGAATGGCCATTCTCCGGACTTGAAATGCCGACAACCTGAGATTGTACTATCAGTGAATCCAGTGTACCCTCGTTTGGAATACAAACACAGTTTCAAAACCCCAGAGTCTAGAATCTCGACCCTCCGATTGTGGGCTGGCGCTCACTAGTAGTATGAGTCCCGACATTCCATTAGGAATCTACGACGACACGCCGGACTCTTACGAGGACCGACTTATCTATGCTGGTGGAAGGCCAGAGATGGTGATGAAACCCCCTTAAGTTGAAGCCACGCTCCTTCCATGGTCAACTCTCGAGCAAGATGACTGGCTAACTTGCCGACTTGGCTCCGACCAAGAAAGACAAAATGCCAACGCGACCAACGTCGCGTTCGTGATATACCGATTAGGTCACGACCGGTCGAAGGGTATTCGGCTTACCACCGTTTATCACATGTCGCGACGCTTACACCCGATAAAGCATCGGGCAACGGATGAGCGACTTGTCATCACCAAATGCGTCGGACACTACTCGATTATCAGACTCTATGGGATGATCGGGTCAAAGATGACACCCGACTCGACAAGCATGTCCGACTCAGGTCCGGGCGACGGACGCTCGACTTAAACTCTCGGCTGTCGGATCGTACGACAGTAGGGACGTCGACTTAAAATCAGAGCTCACTCTGCCTTTACCATGGCGCGCGCTACCGACTGTCCCGGCTAGCTACCCAGAATCTTACCGAACGTCCTAGCTAGGTACGTCGGGCCTACGACTCATATGCTCGAGGGTGTTTCGGCGAAACATACATTCCAAGATACATTTCAGGATACATTAAGAAAAAAAAAAGGTTGAAAAGTTTTCAATTTCATTCAAACATTAACTGAGTTTACAAAATTAGATCGAAGCCCGATTACAAGTACGCTAAATAAAAGCAAAAACAAAAGATGCTCCGACTACTCGCCGGAGTCGGCTTCCTCTACCGGGAGAAGTTTGGGGGCGATCGGTGTGTCCACTCCGATCGAAGTAGCATCGGGGGTCGGAGCCGCCTCACCTTCGGCAACCTGGTCCGGGACGGCTTCATCCACGGTAGTGTGATCTCCCGACAACGGATCGGCCACTTCTTTCGTGACTTGGTCCTCCGACCCTGGGGGAACGACGCTGCTGAGATCAAGCTCCGGATATAGACCCTGGACTGTGCCTCGGGCGTCTTCGTACCCCACTCGGTATGAGATGAAACCGCTCTCCAAGAGCTCCTCCCGATATTCATCGGAGCCACGGAAGTCCTCCACGGCCCGACTTATTGCCTCTTTCACCGACTCTGCCTCTGCCCTCGCTATATCTGCATCGACTTGAGCGGAGGATAAATTCTTCTCGATCTTGGCAAGATTTTCTAAACTTATCCGGAGCTGCTCGCGTTCAGCTTTGAGTTCACCGACGTAGTCATCCCGCTCGCGGCGCAGCCGACGAACGGTGCGGGACTTTCGTTTGGCTTCCTCACGAGCCGACTACAGCTCGGCCCCCGAGGCAGCCAGGGCATCGGTAAGGCGGGAGACCTCCTCGGTAAGGTGGGAGATCTCCTCTTCGAGCCGGGCCTCACGGTTGACCGACTATTTTAGCTGCTCGACCATTATCGCCTTCTCGACCTCGGCGACCGTGGCCCTATCCTTCCAAGCCACCCGGAGATCACCGAACCTCCGATATCTGGCCTCCAGCTCGAACATATTGTAGATTAGCTGCAAATAATGGGCCGACCATCAGAAGACCGAACTGATAGAAAGCAACGACGAAAATGAAAAGTGAAGGAGAGAAGCTCACCCGGATCATGGTCGGGTAGAAGGAAGAAAGCATGTCGGACACCCGCTGATTCTTCATGATCTCATGGTCGGCCGGAAGGATAGTCGCCTGGCATAACCTCCTGGGCAAATCATGGTTAGCCAGGGCCGACGCTCCTTCGAGAAGCTAGGCATCGAACGACATACCGCGGTCGGCCGACCTTCTGTCGTCGCCTGGCGCCATCGGGGCCTTCCCTCATTCGGACACCCAAGCCCTAACGTCAGAAAAAGAAGGGAGGCTTGAGCCCGACCGGATCCCTCTCGAGGCCGCGACGGCCGCCGACGCAGGTCGTTCGGGCTCGCGTGTCTCTGCCCGAACCTCTTTAGTCGGTTGTGCAGCCGGCACATCTTCGGCTGCTTCCTCGATCGCCCGTTCCTCGAACGGGGCTGCTCCCTCGACCGCCCGTTCTTCGGACGGGGCTTCGGGAGGCACCATCGGCACCGACAGTGCAATGATCGGCTCACGGTCTGATGCTCGTTCGGAGCCGGGTTGCGCTCCCGTCGCCGTAGGCTCGCTCGACAGTGCTACCTGAGGCCTCTTGGGAGGCCGCGATGATTCGGCTCCATGCACCGGCCTCTTCCACGCCGCATGTTGCCGAACGTCGATTTTCGTCAGCCTCACCCTCGGCAGCATGCCTGCAATTTCAACAGAGGATCAGCACCAGCCCAAAAAAAATGAATGAATGACAGACCGAGATGTACCTAGATGAGGAACCGAGCTCAGACCGACATCGTACAGGGCTTGCTCGGTGACGAGCTCCCTCTGTTTCGACACCGAGATGTCCTTCAGACGGTGAAAATCCTCTCGATCTCCATCCTCCACCCGACTGTTCTCATTCGATTGAGTCCGAGGGTCCCCCCAGTGGGAAGGAAACCCCCAAGAAAGCAGAGAAGAAGCAAAGAAGAACTGGTTCTTCCATCCATGGATTGACGATGAAAGACCAGTGATGAAAGAAAGACCCTTTCGAGGGTTGAAAAACCACCACCCTCGGGCTTTAGGGTGGGGTCGGAGAACAAAGAATGCTCGAAAGAGAAAAATATGAGGATTGGTCGGCAAAAGCCGACACAACAAGGCAAAACTGACTATCAGCCGGACTGAGTTCGACGCCAGTTGCGCCGGATAGAGTCCGTAATAGTCCAAGATGTTCCGAACAAACTCCGAAACTAGAAAACGAAGACCGGCCCGGAGGTTCTCAACATAGAAGCCACCTGGCCCGGGGGTGGGTTGTTAACCCGACCGTCGGCCCCAGGGGCGAACAGCCGAAACTGCTCCGGGATGCTGTACTGCTCCCGGAGCCAATCGACGCTCGACCCTAAAAGTGAAGAACCTCTACCTTTGGGGTCGATCGAGAATCGTCGGTCGGGTTCCCCGACTGACTTCCTCATGGGGAGGTTCTGGCCATGATGCTAGAACCAAGGTCGAAGGATGAAGAAGAAGAAGAAGGAAGAAAATTTCAAAGAAGCAAAGGAAAAATGAGGAGACAAAGACAAAGGCTTTGAGAAACCTTTCCAAGGAGGAAGGCGGGGACAACTACCTGAGACAAGAGGGACCACTCGACCAGAGTCTCGACAACAGGGCTACGAAAAGTGAAGTTGTGGATGCAGGTGACCCTACATATATAGTGCCCCTCGACGGTCGGGATGAGGGCACGCCCAACGAGGGTCTCCCAGATTCTGACACGTGGCAGCATCTGGACTTTCCTTCGGTTTGATGATTCAACGCACCTGCCCCAGATCAAGCCACGTCACCTCCATCCGCCTGAACGGGTTCGGGCCAATGGCACCCTGCCACGTGGCGGAAGAACCGCACCTCAGGATTCACTAACCGACGGTGGTTTGTGCTCCCAAGGAGATGGTGGAAACGGTGGTTCCTGTTCCCAATGGGACGTCTGACATCGATGGGATGCCTGACACCAATAGGACGTCTGACGTCAGACCGATCATTGGTACGGTCGTCAGAGTCGGAGCATGATGCGATGGATATCTACTCCTTTCACCCGAAGCCGTCGCCGACGTGAAGATGCTGGCCAGCACGACATCTGACTCAGGAGTGGGGGGGGCAACTGTTGGGACATACCGACCGACCCCTTTCACGCAGACTCACCCTTGAGCCTGTCCGACCGGCGTCCAACTCTACCGACCGCACCGACCGACGACTGCCGACATCGTCCGACCGAAGGTATGTCAGTCAGGCAGACCCGTTCCGTTCCCGACTAGTCGAACGGCAGAACCCGACTCAACCGACTCCCGCCATGCGCTAGACCAGCCGACGGTGTCCCCGGGTCTTCGCCCAACGTCCCGCAACCAAATGCCGACGTACGATCGGTCGGCTCCCCCAAACATCGTACGACTGCTGTGGGCCGCTGTCCTGACAAGGACATGAGGCGTAGCCGCCCTGGGGCATTGTCCTGCCAAGGACATAGATTAATCCCAGTGATTTGATAGCCCACGGTGATTTGACAGTCCGCAACGACTCTAACAGCCTCCGGCGATTTGACAACTCCCCCAGTTGTCTGCGCCATTAATGGCGGCACCACGCCGCGCTCTACTATAAAACGGGGAAGGCAACAGTGCTGCAGAGGTTTTTTCGAAGCCCCTGGACTCACTCTCTTTCTCTCTAATTCTCTCGCTGAGTCTCCCTGATTTTTTTCTACTGTTGCCTAGTCTTCTCTCTGACTTGACCGTCGGAAGGTCCCCGCCGGAGGCATCTCCGGTCAGTGTGGACTTCTCTTGCAGGTGCTCATTTCCGGCGACCAAGCGATGAGGGGATTGGCCGCAACAAGCTTGATGCCCTATTCATGGGTAGGTTTGATCATGAACTTCAACAATGCGCCAAACTCTGATCAGCATGGTCTTCATGGTCCTGCTATTGCTTGTTAAAAAGGCTCGATGTGAAAGTAGTCATGTGGGTTCTTCAAATAGCTATTAGATAGCGAGAGGAAGGTTACCAGAGAAAGGATTTCCAATGCATATGGTTAAGATCAAAGCCTATAGAGGACAAATGCAATGTTAACATAGTAAGGAGTATGACCATATTAGACTGATGTGTCCGCACCGTGCATAAAACAAACGAATGGTGGTGGTTTCTTAGAAGTGATGGTTGTGTCTTGCTTACTGATGATAATGATGTTGGAGAGTTTCTTATAGTCTCCGAAGGTATGGGCATTCGTAGTGGTTCTTGGATTTTGGATTCTACAAGTTTTTATCAAGTTTGCTCCAAGAGAGGCTGGTTCGATTCTGAATGGTTCAGTATGTAACATCGAGATGTAAAGATAATGAAAACCCAAATATTTGATGGTATGTAAACAGAGTGCGGTCTGTTCTAAAGATGCACAAGAATCTGCTTTCGCTTAGTACGCTAGGCTCTAGAAGCTATAGGTGTTCAGCATGAGGTGCAGTTCTAGAGATGACACATGGTATCGTAGTGTTGATAAAGGGCAAAAAGTATGGCAACATACAGTCATATGCCAGCTGATTGAACACACAATTTTAGGGGGAGATGTTATTCTCGACATGGTGCAGTTTTATATGCATAGCCGTCAACGGCCACTTTTGCCATGGTGATACATGCAATTTTTTCCGAGGAGTTTTAAAAAGAGCAGTCTTATAAATGGTCGGACTAATGAATTCGAGCGGTACTCGGGTTGATCGGAAGCTAAGGGATGAGCTGGTTATTATATCCTAAAGCAAAGTGGGTGTTGTTATTTGGGAGATTGTAGATTATTGAAGCTTCCGCAGGATATCCTGGTTGGTTTGCCAAATGCCAATAGAATCTAAAGCAGAGATGGCTAGGAAAGTGGCTTCTATGCCATGTTAGCGAAGAGTCCGAGTAGGACCTTCCGTAACTCACGTGAAAGTGGAAACAGAGTCTCATTTGATGTGTGCCTTGAGCCCTATGGTTCAAAAAAGACGATGTCTCTTTTCCGTTATAAATAGGGGGCACAGCAGGGCACTACAGGGTGGTGCGAAAAGTGTTCCACAGCTCTTGAGCGGGTGACAGAAAAAGAGAGACGAGAGGAAAGAAAGAGAAAGCGAAGAAAAAGAGTGGGAGGAGAGATAGAAAAGGAGACAATTATTTTTCTTGGAGTTTTATCTCACCCTAGTTAGATTTCTTGGCAAGATCTATTCTTTCATTGATCTTTCTCGTGTTTTCTCTGGACCACTTTCTCTTGATGAATAGTTATAAAGCCTCTCACTTTATTTATCATAGTGGCTCTTGTTGCGGCCAATCTCCCCATCGCCCGATCGCCAGTATCGCGCACCTGCAAGAAAGAGTCTTCACAGACCGAAGATGCCTCCGATGGGGACCCTCCGATGGTCAAGTCAGAGAGAAGACTAGGCAACAGTGAAAAATCAGAGGCTCAGTAGGAGAGAGAGAGAGAGCGCGCTCAAGAGCTTAGAGGCGCTCCTCGAAACTTAGCCTTAGGACTTGGAACCTCTCAATACTGTTGCCTTATCCTGTTTTTATAGTAGAATGCGGTATGGTCCCATCATTAATGGTACAGACAACAGAGGAGTTGTCAAATCGTCGGGGGCTGTCAAATCATCGTGGGCTGTCAAGTCACTGGGATCAATCTGTGTCCCTGGCAGGACAATGCCCCAGGGCGGCCATGCCGCATGTCCTTGATAGGACAATTGCCCATAGCGGTCGTACGGCGTTTGGGTGGGCTGGCCGACTATATGTCGGTGTTCGGCTGCATGGACGTCGGGTGATGACCTGGAGACACCGTCGGCTGGTTTGGTGCCTTGCGAAAGTTGGACGTCGGCTGCCACCCCCGACAGTGAGTCGGTGATTTGGGCTCGGCCGCTTGGCCGGCTGAAAATAGCATGGGTCTGTTCGGCCGACATTCCTTCGGTCGGACATTGTCGGTAGCCATTGTCGGCATCCATCGTCGGAGTCATCGGTCGGTAGAGTCGTCGGTCGGTAGAGTCAGACGTCGGCATACAAGGGTTGGTCGGTATATCCCAACAGTTGCCCCTCCACTCCTGAGTCGGATGTCGTGTTGGACAGCATTTCCACATGGGCGACGGCTTCGGGTGAAAGGAGTGGTTATCCATCATGTCATGCTCTGACTCTGACGATCGTACCAACGAACGATCCGGTGTCAGATGTCGCATTGAGAATGCAAGCCACCGTTCCCTTGGGAACATGAACCGCCATCTCTTGGGGAACACGAACCGTCGTCTCCTTGGGGAACACGAACTGCCGTCTCCTTGGGAAACATGAACCGTCGTCGGTTAGCGAATTTCGAGATGTGATTTTTCCACCACGTGTCAGTGCACTATTGGGCTAGGACCGTTCACACGGATGGAGGTGATGTGGCTTGATCTAGGGGCAGGTGCGTCGAACCATCGGATCGAGAAAGGACCCGGGCGCTGCCACGTGTCGACATCTGAGAAACCCTCATTCGGCATGATTTCATCTCGACTGTCGAAGGGCCCTATATATATGCGGCCACTTGCATCCAAAACTTCACTTTCTGCTGCAAATCTTTTCCTAGCGCTGAGGCTCTGTCGAGTTGTCCCCCAGTTCTAGGTAGTTGTCTTCGTGCTCTCCCCTCGAAAGCTCTTCTTGAAGTTTTGCCTATCCTTGTCTTCTTGTGCCCTTTCTCCTATGCTATTTTCTTTTTGTTCTCCTTTCTGGGACTAGCGTTATGGCTAGAACCTCTCCTCGAGAGAGTCAGTCGGGGAACCCGACTGACAACTCCTGATCGACCCCGGAGGTGGAGGTTTCTTCACTTTCGGAGGCAAATGTTGAACGGCTTAGGGTGTAGTACAGTATCCCGGAGTAGTTCGAGCTCTTTACCCCTGGGGCTGAGGGTCGAGTTAACAATCCACCTTCGGGCCAGGTGGTTTTCTATGTCGAGGACCTTCGGACAGGTCTTCATTTCTCGATTCTGGAGTTCATCCAGAACGTCTTGGATTACTACGGGCTTTGTCCGACGCAACTGGCACCGAACTCAGTCCGGCTGATAATCAGCTTTGCCTTGCTGTGTCGGCTTTTGCCGACCTATCCTCGTATCTCTCTCTTTCGGGCATTCTTCGTCCTCTGACCCCACCCGAAAGCCTGAGGGTGGTGGTTCTTTAGTCTCCGGAAGGGTCTTTCGTTCATCACCGATCTTCCATCGTCGATCCATGGATGGAAGAATCAGTTTTTCTTTGCTTCTTCTTCACTACCTTGGGGGTTTCCTTCCCGCTGGGGCGACCCTCGGACTCAGCCGAATGAAAATAGTTGGGTGGAGGCTGGAGACCGAGAGGATTTTCACCGACTGAAGGATGTGTCGGTACCGAAGCAGAAGGAGCTCGTCATTGAGCAAGCTCTGTATGACGTCAGCTTGAGTTCGGTTCCCCATTTAGGTACTGTTCGGTCAGTCGGTCGTTTCTGTCTTCTTTATCCGTCTTTGGACTTGTGCTGATCTTTTGTTGAAATTGCAGGCATGCCGCCGAGGGTGAGGCTGACAGATGCCGGCTGACAGATGCCGACATTCGGCAACATGCGGTGAGGAAGAGGCCGACGCCTGGGGCCGGCCCTCGCGGCCTCCCAAGAGGCCTCAGATATCATCGCCGACCAATGTTGCAACGGTAGCAGTGCAGCCCGACACCGAACGGGCGTCGGGCTATGAGCCGGTCATAGCCCTATCGGTGCAGGGGGTGCCACCCGAAGCGCCGTCCGAGGAAGGGGTGGCTGAGGGGGCAGCCGAAGGAGTGCTGGCTCCCCCACCCACAGAAGAAGTTCGGGCCGAAGCACGTGAGTCCGAACGACCTGCGGCGGCGGCCGTCGTGGCCTCGGGAGGGACCCAGTCGAGCTCGAGCTTCCCATTTCTTTTCGACTTTTTGGCCTGGGTGGCCAAACGAGGGAAGACTCCGATGGCACTGGGGGATGACACCAAGTTGGCGGACCACACCGCATCGTCCGACGTTTAACTGCCCGAAGGAGCGTCGGCCCTGGCCAACCATAATTTGGCCAGGATGTTGTGTCAGGTGACCATCCTCCCGACTGACCGGGAGATCATGAAGAGTCGGCAGGTGACCGACATGCTTTCTTCCTTTTACCCGACTTTGATCCAGGTGAGCTCCTCTTCTTCCTCTTTCATCTTCATTATTGTTTTCTATCAGTTCAGTTTTCTGACAACCGGCCTGTTACTTGCAGCTGATCTACAATATGTCTGAGCTGGAGGCCGGGTATCAGAGGTTCGACGATCTCTGGGCGGCCTGGAAGAATAGGACCGAGACCGTCGAAGCTGAGAAGGCGATGTTGGTCGATCAGCTGAAGTTGTCGGTTGACCGTGAGGCTAGGCTCGAGGAGGAGATCTCCTGACTTACCAACGGCCTAGCCACCTCGAAGGCCGAGCTTTAGTCGGCTCGCGAGCAAGTTCGGTGCAAGACCCGCTCCGTTCACCGACTGCGGTGTGAGCGGGACGACTGCGTCAGGGAGCTTGAGGCCGAGCGCAAACAGCTTTGTGTTAGCTTGGAGAACCTTTTTAAGATCGAGGAGAACTTGTCCTCCACCCAAGCTGACGCCGACATAGCGAAGGCGGAGGTGGAGTCGGCCAAGGAGGTGCTGAGTCGGGCTGTGGAGGACTTCCATGGCTCGGATGAGTATCGGGAGGAGCTCCTGGAGAGCGGCTTCGCCTCCTATCGGGTGGGCTACGAGGATGCCCGGGACACGATCCAGAGTCTACACCTGGAGCTCGACCTGAGCGGCATCGTCCCTCCAGGGGTGGAGGACCAAGTCGCAGAGGAGGAGGCCGACCTACTGCCGACAGGACAAGTTGCCGAAGGTGAGGCGGCTCCAACCCCCGGTCCCTCTCCGACCCGAGCGGGCACGTCGGTTGCTCCCGAACTCTACCCGGTGTAAGAAGTCGACTCCGACGAATAGTCGGAGTGTCTGCTCCATTATCTTTGTATTTTTTGTTTCTGTTTTATCTTTGATGTTTGTAATCGGGCTTCATCTCAATTTTGTAGCCGGGCTTCGGCCCAATTTTGTAAGTTATTTCAACTTAACAAAATCAAAGACTTTTTACACTTTCTCGTGTGCAGTTCGAAGTGCCTAATTTGCCGAGCCATCCCCGAGTGTATAAGTCGTAGCTCCGACACACATCGTTAGGATGTTCGGTAGGGTGTAGCATAGCCGATCAAAGTGGTTAGTAGCGTGCGCCGTGCCAAAGTCAGCGCGAGCCCCGATCGCAGGCCGGCATCCCGATGGTCGAGTGTCGCACCGATTGTAGGTCGAGCATCCACCGCCTGGACCTTGGTCGGGTGTGTCCGTTAGGCCGAGCGTCGACAAACCACCGAACGTAGCTCGTCGGCACGATCATTCCGTAGAGTCTGGAGTCGAGTGGTGTCCGATGTATTCGGATAGGATAACGATGATAAGTCAAATATCCATTGTCTGGTCCTTGGTTGGGCATGCACGTCGGGATATATGATAAACGATGGCAAGCCGAATATCCTTCGACCGATCGTGACCAAGTCAGTTCGTCGCAAGTCGAATACCCATTGCCCAGATCTTGATCGAATGGGTAAGTCATGGTGTATGATAAACGATGGCAAGCCGAATATCCTTCGACCGGTCATGACCAAGTCGGCATGTCGCAAACGCGACTGCGGTTGTCCTGGCATTTTGCCCTTCTTAGTCAAAGCTAAGTGGGCAAGCTAGCCAGCCGCAGTAGTCGAAGCCTTTTGCCCTTAGAGGCGAAGGTCGTTGGTTCGGCGATCGAGTCGTAGATTCGGTGTAGAGTCATAGATTCATCGTAGAGTCGTAGATTCGGCGTAGAGCCATAGATTCGATGATCGAGTCGTAGATTTGGTGATCGAGTCGTAGATTCATCGTAGAATCGTAGATTCGGTGTAGAGCCGTAGATTCGACGATCGAGTCGTAGATTCATCGTAGAGCCGTAGATTTGACGTAGAGCCGTAGATTCGATGATCGAGTCATAGATTCATCGTAGATTCCCAACGAAACGTTGGGACCAAGTCGGGATGTCGAGGCTCGTACTCCTGGCAAGAGCCGACCTTCGATGGGGAGCCAAACTTTATAGACTCTGGAGTTTTGAAATTATATTGTATTCCTAGCAAGAAGGGCATACAGAATTCATTGATAATACAATTTCAGGTTGTCAGCATTCCAAGTCTGAAAAATGGCCATCCCTTCCAGGGTTTCAAGTCGGTAGGCGCCTAGCCTGCACGTGTCTGCAATCTTGTAGGGTCCTTCTCAGTTTGGAGACAGTTTCCCTTGATCCTGAGGCTTTGAGATTTTTGCCTTCCTCAAAATCAGGTCTCCGGGTTTGAAAGATTTTGGTCTAACTTTAGCGTTGTAGTATCGGGCCACTCTTTGTCGGTAGGAAGCCATGCGGAGTTGAGCCTCACGTCGAAGCTCGAGCAGGAGGTCCAAGTCAGCTCTCCGACACTCGGAGTTGCCCAGTTCACAGTATTGCTCAACTCTAGTCGATGGTAGCCCGATCTCTACTTGGATCATCGCCTCCGTCCCGTAGGCCAGGCTGAAAGGGGATTCCTCAGTCGGGACTCGGGGTGTCATTCGGTATGCCCATAGGACCGAGTGCAACTCTTCGACCTAGAGGCCTTTGACTTCATTCAGTCGGATCTTCAACCCATACAGAATGGTCCAGTTGGTCACTTCGACTTCTCTATTGGACTGTGGATGGCCGACCGAGGTCAGCTTGTGCGTGATATGAAATCTCGCACAAAATTCTCTGAAATCATTGTTATCGAACTGCCGCCCATTGTTGGTGATAATGGTGTGCGGTAGTCCGAACCTAAAGATGATAGCTTTCTAGACAAAGTCTTCCATCTTGCGCTCGGTGATTTGTGCTAGGGGTTCGGCCTCCATCCACTTGGTGAAATAGTCGATGGTGACAACTATAAATTTTTTCTGATTAGACGTCGGAGGGAAAGGGCCGAGTATGTCGATCCTCCATTGGGCGAAGGGCCATGGGGCGACAATGGCAGTCAATTGGTTGGCGGGCCGGTGTTGTAAGTTAGCATACTTCTGACATGGCTCGCACCTCCAAACCAAGTCAGCCGCATCTTTCTTCATGGTGGGCCAGTAGTAACCTTGCCGTAGGACTTGTAGGCCAAGGATTTGCCCCCCAGGTGACTCCCGCAGATCCCTTCATGCACCTCCCTGAGTGCGTAGTCCACATCCGTCGGTCCTAGGCACCGTAGCAAAGAAAGGGAGAACGACCTTTTGTAAAGTCGTCCGTCCATCATTACATATTGGGAGGCCATCCACCGGAGTCGTCTGGCTTCCGTGGGGTTTACGAGGCCGGTTCTTTCGATCAGATACTGAACGATCGGGTCCATCCAGCTTGGCTCGATCATCAGTTGTAGTACCTCCTCAGTCCTGTCGATGCTCGGTTGCTCAAGACTCTCTACAAGTGTCCGGCCCAAAGCACCGTAGGCAGATGTTGCAAGTCTGGAGAGTGTGTTGGCCCGAGCATTCTCCAACCTAAAAATGTGGGAGATCTTGAAATACTTAAGGTGTGCCACGAGATCTCTCACATTCTGAAAATATTTCGCCATGGTCGGATCCCGCACTTCGAATTCGCCTTTGACTTGCCCCACAATCAGCTGGGAGTCGGAGAAGACTCTGAGGCTGTCGATCTCGAGCTCCTTCACCACCCTCAAGCCGGCGAGGAGTGCTTCATACTCAGCTTGATTATTGAAAGCTTTGAAGTTGAATCGAAGGGCATACTCGATAACCACTCCCTCTGAGTTAGTGAGCAGGAACCCGGCCCCACTCTCTTGGGCATTGGAAGCTCCATCTATGTGTAACACCCAGGTTGACCCGGGGTCAAATTCAGAAGTCGCAGCTTCTTTGAAGCCTCCATCTTTCGATGTTTGGTCAGCTATCGGGCATTTCACAATAAAGTCAGCCAGGACTTGGGCTTTCAAAGTGGGTCGCGGTCGGTACTGGATGTCAAACTCGCTTAGTCTCACCGCCCACTTCGCCAGTCGTCCTGATGTGTCGGGGCGACAGAGGATCGTCCTCAGGGGCTGGTCGGTGAGAACCACGATGGCGTGTGCCTGAAAATACGGACGGAGTCACTGCGCGGATACGACCAGGGTAAATATCATCTTCTCCCCCCTTGAGTATTGAGTTTCGGCCCCGTGGAGCACTTTGCTGGTATAGTATATTGGCTGGTGGGTTCGGCTCTCATTCTTCCGGATGAGTATCGAACTAACAGCCTCTGAGGCGGTGGCCAGGTAAAGGTACAATATTTCTCCGACCTTTGGCTTCACGAGCAGGGACGGAGAAGTCAGGTACTTCTTCAGATCTTCGAAGGCTTGTCGGCACTCATCCAACCATGAGAAGTCCTTCGTCTGTCTCAGGGTTTTGAAGAACGGGAGGCACCTCTCAGCCGACCAAGAGATGAATCGGCTAAGCGCGATGATCCTTCCATTAAACTGCTGTACCTCTTTTTTAGTGTTCGGGTGCCGCATGTCGATGATCGCCTTTATCTTCTCAGGGTTGGCCTCGATTCTACGTTGGAAAATGAGGAACTCGAGGAACTTTTCTGAAGCTACCCCGAAGGCGCACTTAGTCGGATTTAGCTTCATCCGATGTCGTCGAAGAGTGCGAAAGATTTCTTCCAAGTCTTGGACGTGATCCGAGGCTTGTGCACTTTTCATCAGCATGTCGTCCATGTACACCTCCATGTTGCACCCGATTTGATCTTTGAAGACCTTATTGACGAGGCGTTGGTAGGTGGCTCCGGCATTCTTCAGACCGAAGGGCATCATCCTGTAGCAGTAAAGGTCCTTGGCGGTCATGAAGGCCGTATGCTCTTCATCCTCGGGCGCCATCCGGATTTGGTTATATTCGATGAAGGCATCCATGAAGCTGAGCAGTCGATAACCGGACGTCGCATCCACCAGTTGGTCGATCTTCGACAGGGAGAAGCTATCCTTCGGATAGGCCCGATTCAAGTCAGTGTAGTCAATACAGATCCTCCACTTTCCATTGGCTTTCTTCACCATGACGACATTTGCGAGCCAGTCGGGATATGTGGTTTCTCTGATGAAGCCCACCTCGAGTAGCTTGTCTACTTCCTCGTCGATGGCCTTTTGCCTTTCGGGGGTGAAAGTCTATTTCTTCTGTCTCACCGGCTTCACGCCAGGAGCGACGTTGAGTCGGTGAGTCATTATTTTTGGAGGTATGCCGGACATATCCACTGCCGACCAAGCGAATATGTCGGCATTAGCTTTCAACAGCCCTATCAGCTGCCGTTGCTCCGGGTCAGACAGCTGTGACCCGACCCAGACGACTTGTTCAGGATTCTTGGTCATTGAGATGGAAATTAGCTGTTCAGCCAGTTCACCCTGCTCCTCCTCTTCCCGTTGGTCCAGCTTGTCGACCGTCAGGGAGTCCTTCAATTCATTACTTTGAGTAGAGATTTGAAAGCATTGTCGAGCGAGTTGTTGGTCCCCGCGCATTTCTCTGGCTCCATTTTTAGTTGGAAACTGGACCAGCAAGTGGTATGTCGAGACTATCGCCCTGAGGGTGTTTAGTCCGGGTCTTCCAAGTATGGTGTTGTAGGCCGAAGGTACTTAGACAACCGTGAATGTCATGTGGATGGTGCTTCATCTTAGTTCAGTCCCAGCTGTCACGGGAAGAGTAATTTCTCCTTCCACCATGACGGCTTCTCCGATGAAACCCACTAGGGACGTAGAGACTCTTCTGAGTCAGTCGGTCGACAGTCGCATTCGAAAAAAGATCGAGTAAAATAAAATATTAGTCGAACTTTCATTATCAACAAGAATCCTTTTTACATCATAGTTCACTATTGTCACCAAGACAACAACAGCGTCATCATGGGGGATTTGGATTCTCCGAGCATCCTTATCTGTAAAGATAATTACATCATCCTGGCACAGCCTCTTCGTTGACTCTCCTTCAGCAGTCGTTCCTCGATCCAACCGTCTGGAGATCATGTTCATGACTCCAGCAGTAGGTTGATTATTCGCTGCCTCCTCAGTCGGTTGGGGTTGTCGGTCAGAAAGGGGCCGAGCCAGTGGGTCCCTTCGATACTTTTCGAGAAACCCTCACCGTATGAGGGCCTCTATCTCATCCTTGAGTTGGATGCATTGCTCGATGGTGTGACCATGGCCCCGATGAAATCGACAGTATCTCCTCCGGTCGAGGCCCTTTACCTTCAGAGGCGGGGGCCATCGCAGGTATTTCGCTCCTTCGATCTCCATCAGGATCTACGCACGAGAAACGGTGAGAGGGGTGTAGGAGTCATACCTGTGGGGCGTCGGTCTTGGACTTCGACGTCGGGGCGATCTCGGGCTCCATCGGGGCGAGATCCGTTTGTCGGTGGGGGCCTGCTGGGTTCAGCAGCAGTCTGATTTTTCTTTCGTTTCTCCTTTTGGCCTGCGCCTTCAGTCAGGCGCCGGTCGGAAGCTCCTTCATCCGCACGCATGTATTTGTACGCATTCTCCAGCAACTCGACATATGTCCGAAAGAGGGTCTTGTCCAAGGAATATGTGAATCGGGACCCTCTTAGCCCCCTCTTCATGGCCAAGATAGCCATGTCTTCATTGAAGTCCCGAACCTCAAGCGTGGCCGCGTTGAATCAGGCTACAAAGTGTCGGAGCATCTCATTTTCTCCCTATTTGAGGGAGAAAAAATTGTCTGAGGTTCACGGCGGCTTCTGGCTGATGCTGAAGTGGGCCACGAAAGAATGCTCGAGCTGTCCGAAAGAGTGGATACTCCCTGAGCGGAGGCCAGAGTACCAGGCCCGAGCAGCTTTACGGAGCGTGACGGGAAAATCGATGCAAAGGAGGGCATCGATTGCCCCCTGAATTGTCATGAGAGCCTTGTAGCTCTCCAGATGGTCAACTGGATCGGTGGAGCCGTCGTAAGGCTCCACATGAGGCATCTTGAACCGACTAGGGATCGGTTCGTCAAGGACAAATCGGGAAAGAGGTTGGGTGGTCCAAAAGTCGACGTCGTTTGAAGACTTCTGACCATCCGCATGGAGTTGGGCAAGCCGACGGTCGATTTCTTCGAACTTACGTTCGTAGTCGTCCAACCGTCGGTGTTGTAAGACCTCAAGGGTTGAACCTCCCGAGGAACTTGAGAGTGAGGCGAACGGTGTTTGCGGTCGCTTCTCCTTCCTCGCTCACTCCAACTGGGAAGGAGAAGGACACCGAGACCGGTGGGTGTCACGCCATGGCCGCCTCACCCCTTTTCGATGGGAGTGTTGAGACGGTTGCTCTTGAGGAGGAGACGGAAGCTGATGCGGACGTCGGCGGCTGCTTCTAGACGGCAGAGGGTGCACCGCCGGTTGTTTCACCGGTGGTTGCGGCGACTGAGTCGGTTGCTGTTGGAGGTTTTTGACCGCATCCGTCAGAACGATCATTTGTTGCACTATTGCCGCGATTTGTGCCTCCGTAGTTACCACCGGATGTGGAGAGCTGGGCTCCGCCATGGAAGGTGAGGGAGGGGCCTCTTTCCGACGGGAAGAGCACCTTGTCGACCCAGTAGCTCTTGATCGTTGAGCTCTAATTTTCATCATTTCGAGAGGTTTTTCAAGCTCTGTGGAGCCCACTGGCTTACCTCTGTCGAGTACCCCCTTCCTGATGCGTCAAATCTGTTGCGGCCAATCCCCTCATCGCCCGATCGTCGGTGTCGCGCACCTGCAAGAAAGAGTCGTCATAGACTGGAGATGCCTCCGACGGAGACCCTCCGATGGTCAAGTCAGAGAGGAGACTAGGCAATAATAGAAAATCAGAGGCTCAACGGGAGAGAGAGAGCTCAAGAGCTTAGAGGTGCTCCTCGAAACTTAGCCCTTAGGACTTGGAACCTCTCAATACTGTTGCCTTACCCCATTTTTATAGTGGAATGCGGTATGGTCCCATCATTAATGGTGCAGACAACTGAGGAGTTGTCAAATTGCTGGGGGCTGTCAAATCATCGTGGGCTGTCAAGTCGCTGGGATTAATCTGTGTCCTTGACAGGATAATGCCCCAGGGCGACCATGCCGCATGTCCTTGACAGGACAACTGCCCATAGCGGTCGTACGGCATTTGGGTGGGCTGGCCGACTATATGTCGGTGTTCGGCTGCCTGGACGTCGGGTGATGACCCGGAGACACCGTCGGCTGGTCTGGTGGCTTGCGAAAGTCGGACGTCGGCTGCCACCCCCGACAGTGAGTCGGTAATTTGGGCTCGGCCGCTTGGTAGACCGAAAACAGCATGGGTCTACTCAGCCGACATACCTTCGATCGGACATTGTCGGTAGCCATTGTCAGCATCCATCGTCGAAGTCGTCGATCAGTAGAGTCGTCGGTCGGTAGAGTCGGGCGTCGGTGTATAAGGGTCGGTCGGTATATCCCAACAGCTCTCACTCATTCGATGGATGTAGCTCCTGCTTTGGAGAAATTATTGATTAGAATAGTTCTACCATGTATACATACATTGCACCATCCAATAACAAACAAACACATCATCTATTATTAAAAAAAGGTGCACCATTATCCAAGTTTGAATGAAAATTGTAAATGAAAAAGGTTTTTGTGTTAACTATGATTAGCTAGCTGACAACTTTTAATATTTTGTATGAGAAAAAGTTCATTTTTTTAGATGGTATACTGGCTTGTTATTGAATGATGTAAGGTACATGTGATAAAACTGTTCTAACCAATAATTTCTCTCTGTTTTGGGTGAACCACGGTATCTTGATATAGTACATGTTTTACTCCTTAATTTTTATTTTTATTCAACTATTTCTAAGTTGTAATAATTCTTTTTTGGGAGAATTGGAGTGTTGGACTCTAACCAGGAAAAGGCTTGATATGCAAATATGAAATTAATTAACTTACAAGCTTAAACCATCAAATTTTGCACCCAATTATCTATATAAATTTATCTATCTCTTACTAATTACTTCATGAAGGACAAAAGCTAATACATGATCCTCAGCATCTTCGTTCACAATTTATCCTCGTTCAAGTTCAATCCTCTCCTGCTCTTCAATTAATCTCTGTGCTTACTTTTCTAAGTGCTAGGTCCACCATGTATTATCGCTCCAGCTCAAGAACCATGTTTCATCTAAATATACTACTGCCAAGCTCAAGAGTTCCTGGCTCTCTAGGAACCATGAATTTGCTTGGGATTGTCAGCTATTAGCTTTAATATCACTTGTTGGGAAAAATTGGAAAGTCCAGTTCAATCAAGGAAAAAGTTTTGATATGGAAGTCAAAATTAAACTTCAAAGTTTGAACTGCTAACATTGCGATCCAACTGATTTACTAATCCATCCTTCACTAATTATCCTACGAGGGACCTTATCCATGGTCCGCAACAATACAGAAGTTTCGAACTAGTTACAAAACTAACAGTCATCTTAATCACCTACTCTAATTTGGATTCATAAGCAATCCTGAAAATATCCTGATAGGGATGGCAATTTCAGTTTCCATTCAGTATCCGATCCAATCTAGCACATATGGGGTGGCTCTAATTTGGATTCATAAGCAATCCTGAAAATATCTTGATAGGGATGGCAATTTCAGTTTCCATTCAATATCCAATCCAATCTAGCACATATGGGGTGGATTTTATCCATCCTGATTAAAATCTAAGATGGATCTGGATTTAAAAAAAAATATTCAAAACGAGTTCAGATCGAGTACAGATAATAGTATGCCTCGCTTCAAATCCCATCCTATTCAGCCTTTATCTAAATTCTTCTTTTCAAAATTATAATTATTTTATAATATTTGTATGATAAATTTTTTATCCGACTCGATTTGATTCGATCAATCTTATAAGATTTTAATTATGAGGCAAATACAAATATTGGATAATTTGATTCATCTCTGATCTGTTATCATCTCTAGTTATATTTTGATAGCCAAATTAATGGATCATTTTTTTTTTTTTATTCTTATCTGGCCCGCCAGGCATCTCCATTGCGATGCTAGACCCACCCACTTGCCATCCTTTTCTTAATCGTGCCGTTTTAGGATCTACTGAGTTATTTAAAAAGAAAAGAGTCTTTAGCGAGATTCCGAAAGATGACTCGCCTGCTGCCTCTAAGGACAACATTCCGAAGGAAGGTTCTCGGTCGATATGCCTACGTAACCATAGAATATATGGTGGATCCTGCGGCACAACGGTTTGCCGTTCACACGGAACTCAACGAATCCAATAAAAAGACTATATATATATATATATATATAGAGAGAGAGAGAGAGAGAGAGAGTTAAGTTAGAATAAGGTTGATGGAATTTAGAGTCAGATCCGATCAGATTAAAATTCTATAATGGGAGTCCTAGATTGATGATTCAAATCATTGAATATGATCTACTATCTCAAAACTATTTGCACACTAAAAATTATATAAGTTCAAAACTTAGATAATCTAAATGAAATTAAATTAGATGTATTTTTTAATTATTTGATGTATAGATTAGAGATTTCAAAATCATATGATTTTTGATGTGCAAGTAATTTTGAGAAGTAAATAACATTTAATAGCCTGGATCATCAGTGTAGAATTTTTTTATCTAGTTTTGATCTGATCGGATTTAGAGTCCAAATCCGGTCGATCTCATCCAAGTCCATCGCTACACAAAAAGAGAGAATTTTTTTTCATGCTACATGATACGAGGTGTATTCCAAAAACAAATAATATATTTATTTGCTCAATATTTGTACTTCTGTTAAGGATTCTGATTCATAAAATTTATATTTATAAATAAGAAGATGATGAGATGAAAAATTTTGTTCCTTGGCATGCCAAGAGAGTTGATCTTCCAGCCATTCAAGCCAAGCGGTCATGCTCTTTACTCATTCAGATGAAGTGAGAAAGAGCTGCAATCTTCTTCCCTTCATCTCTGAAGGGGAAAATCCAGCTCAAGCAGATTCATCACTTTTGCCCATTGATTAGCAATAGGTGATTAGACATATCAAGTACATTAATATCCTACTACGTCCTATGCCTCATAATTTGGCTGATTCATGCACTAAGGGAGATTGAATATGCGCTTGTGTACTGCCGGTGATTTAGTTGGAGTCTCCATTGACAATGAAAGATCCGAACTTGAGTGATCAAAGGAGTCAACGTGACAAGTTGGTCCTGTAGTTGGTGTTCTTCTAGTTGAAACCCAAACACTTCTCTCCTGGCCAATCATGGTGATCGCCAGAGCCTCCTTTTTACTCTATCCACTTCTTCCACTCCCTATCTTTTTTGTAGATTTTTCTAACTAATGATGTGGTAAAGGGACTAAGGTGCTGATTGGCAAAATTTTTAGAAAATCAAAAAAATATTTTTTTGCTCTTCAAAAGGACTTTTTTGATCGGTATTGTGGTGCTTCATAAAATATCGGTAGGCTATTTTACCTTTGTCAAAAAACTAAAGAAGTCTATTTAGGAGAAGCTTCATTTTTTAGCTTCTTCACAAATGTGCTTTCAAATAGATTCCACAAAGCTGTTTTTATTTTAATGAAATTTTTATGGTGGCAAAAATATCCACAAAAAAATTTCATAATTACATCTTACATTATTACATCATATTATATTATTATAATAATATAACAATAAATTACTATGATATTATTATACTACACTATATCGTATTATATTACATGAATAATATTATACAATATAGTAATATTTTAATATATTATATTATATTATATTATATTATATCACATTGTATAATATTATATAATATCCTTTATTGTCATGACAAAAGTACTTTCTCAATTTAGTTACAAAATATATGTTAAATTTTTACCATATTTTTAAAAATATAGTTATTAAACAGTAAATAATTTTTGATAAAACTTTTACTTCCCTAAAGCTTTTACTTCTCTAAAGCTCTATTTTTAGAAGCTTTAAAAGTTGTACTACCAAAAGCAATTAATCCCAATTAGGGTTGAAGGCTGATGACAACAGGTTGATTGAGTAAAAAAAAAATTATTTCAAGTTAAAAAGCTTATATTTCCATGATAATGTTGGAAAAAAAGGGGGGCAAAAGTAAACCCACTGGTTCGTTTCATTTTGCATATCTACCTTGCCAATCTATTTTTGCACTTCCTTTATCAAAATAGCCAAAAATAAGGAGCTAACATTAGACATCCAAATAAAGTAAGAATATAGAATGAACAAATTAAAGTGAAGAAAAATATGATAAATTCAAAACGAGCATGTCATTCCCTCCATTTTTTTCCTTCATTATATTTTATGTATTTTCTAACCATACAGTCTTTTCTAATCATCTAGTTGAATATTTATCAACTAGGGTATGTCCATTGCACAAAAACCACTATCCTAAAAATTCATATCCTAGATATTTATAATTAAGTTGGTTTGAGCTAATCCAAAATTATTTGAATATAATCAATGCTTAACAAACCCATTTATTTTGTGAAAGTTCAAACAAATTGGCAATTATAGATTAAAAATTGCCACCCCTTATAAGTATGAACATAAGAGGCTAATTAAGCATTCGAATAGCCTTTTATTACTTCTAAAGGGTCTTTTGGTGCATTGCAAGTCGACTTGTGTTAGCTGCATGGAGCAGCCTACTTATTTGGAGGTCTGTAGTAGGACCCGCAACTTAGGTCAACTTATAGTGCCTCCTGCAGATGAAGCTTGACTTACTGCAAATCAACTTGCAACCATATTAGTTATGAGATAAGTTGCAAGCCTATGGGTTGCAGCAACCCCCTCTCCTATTATCAGGTTATTTGCCTCTGCCCCCCTCTCCTCTGCCTCTATCCCACCATCAGCACACCCTCCCCCTCTACCATGTCCTTACTTTGGTCTCCTGCCTCGAACACACCCCCCTCACCATCCCTAGTGGAGATATAATGATGAAGTGGGATGAGGCACCTAACCCCCTCCCACTGCAGTTACAACAAGGGGTGGTAGTGTTAAACTTGGTGGCTTGGTGCCACTCACTAGAGGTAGTGTTAGACTTTTGCCTCTGCCCTCCTCTCCTCTGCCTCTATCCCACCATCAGCACACCCTCCCCCTCTACCATGCCCTTACTTTGGTCTCCTGCCTCGAACACCCCCCCTCACCATCCCTAGTGGAGATATAATGATGGAGTGGGATGAGGCACCTAACCCCCTCCCACTGTAGTAACAACAAGGGGCGGTGGTGTTAAACTTGGTGGCTTGGTGCCACTCACTGCGATTGGTGTTGAGTTCTAATATCATGCCCCCCACCCAAGATCACAAGCCAAAAGTCACGGCAACAGCCGCATACTCATAGAAAACTCTTTCCACAAGCATGCAAGGTATCTCATCATGATATCATAAAGCAATAGCATAATAATTAGTCAATAAATTAAGTTCAAATTTAATAACCTAAATTTTAACTTTAATATCTAAATAAATTCAATAATATTCAAAAGATCTTATATCAAATTCAATAAGATTTTCAATCAAAAATAAAAATATAGAAGTTTTGCTTCTATTCATTCTCCCATATATATTTTCATATAATCTTAGTTCTTAAGATATGTAAAAATAATAAAATATGGGATAATGAGTTAGATAGCCCAGTAAGCAGTGATTACTTCAACTAAATTAAATTAGATAATAAAGTAAATAATTATTTATAAAAAATAAGCATATAGAATTCATCGGTTCGAAATAAATTTTTATTAGCAGCGTTATCAAAATATTATTTACACAAAATTTAATTTCTTTTCAAAATTTGAACTTCTTTTAAGAATTTAATTTCTTTCAAATTATCAGATTCTCATTAGCCATAAGCTATGACCATACTATTCCTATGGTATGATCATAATATTATGTATCATCATGGTAGATTACGTGTCATCTTACAGTTAGCATGCTGTCAATAATCTGACAGTAAAATCCTTCAGAACTGTGGGTTATCTGGTGGTTTGTCGCAGGTCTACTGGCGATATGTTGCGAATCTGCTGATGATATAAAATCTTTAGGACTAATTAATTGTCAATGTATTAACCCTATTAGCTAGATCCTCCATATAGTCAGGCTGTAGTTCCAATCATCTTGAATCAAATTTTTTTTTATAAATTATATTTCATATTTTAGTTCGATAAAAATACACATAATCATATAGTATCGAAATTAATCGAGTGTAATGTATAATAAGATCAATACTTCCAATCATACTTCATCATAATATTTTAAAATAAGATATTTTCAATAACAAAATATCATTCATCAAATTCATGCATCATTTTATAAATCATGTCAAAAAAATATTTTATTATTTATTGATAAATTTAGAAAAAATTAAACATTACTTACCTTTTATGCATTCCAATAAATCCATATTATTTTAGAAATTTTTTTTCAAAGTCTTCGATTCATGAATCATATCACAATATCCTACTACCAGACATCTATAACCCTATACAGGATCAAGTCTAATAATTAGAAGGGATATAAATAATTAAGAAAGTTGGGATTGATGGATAGTTGCATCCAACAATCTGGATTGATCCAGTCATCTAATTTTATCCGATCAAGATCCAATTAGGATATAGGTGGTTCAACAGAGATCGAGAATGATCAAATTAGTATTATCTAACAAGAGTCAAGATGAAGATCGATATAGCCTCCAATAATCAAGGATCAGTTCGATTAATATTTTATTTAATTAAGATTATTAAAGATTCAAAGATTCAATAGAGATCAATAAAGATCGGATTTTACGATGTTCGGTGAAGACTTGAATGGTGCAGATATGCTACTCGACCAATAAGATAGTTCAGAATCTGATTATTGGATTAACTCGAATTTAAATGATAGGATTGAAAATCTTTTATTGACTTCATGAATCAAGTAAAGAGAGAAAGTCAGAAGAGAGAAAAACTAATCAATAAGATGGAATAGGATTAAGCATGCAACATTATCCAACAATCCGATCGATCAGATCAAGATAATTTAATCAAATTATTATGAAATTACTACACAGATAATTCAATAAAATTATGGATGATAAAATCTAATGGTATCTGATTTGATTAAGGTGGATACTAGCATGTTGTCCGACGATCACAAATCAAAATTTTTTCACTAGGATCGTTTAAATGTATCATCAATCTTCTCAAAGATCCAAAAAATCCTAGGAGAGAGCAACAATCTAGAGAGAGAATCTTAGAGAAAGTAGAGAGAGAAAGTGTAAAGAAAAATTAGAGAGAAAAAAAAGAGAGGAGAGAGGGGAGAGATAGAGAGAAAGTATTTTTCTTTTTTATATCCTTTTCTTTTCCTTTATTTTTCTTTTCTTTTTTCCTTCTCTTTCTTTTCTTCTTTTTTTTTCTTTTTTTCTTTCTCTTCTCTCTTGGTGGAATGGAGACCTCCCATTCCCCTTCTATTCCCTAAACAAAGGGGCTAAAAGTTGGTGGCAGCTATCGTCAATTATGCGGCCCACAGTGGCACAACCGACAGTTGTTGGTCTAATGCTCAGCGGTGATCGACAGTGTCAAAACTTAAGAGAACACAATCAGCAAAAATAAGACATATACTTCCCAACTAAAACTGGCAATTTACCGGCAAGAATCTATACTCTAAAGACCACAAAAGAAAGGGAGGAGGATTAATCAATGAGGGTTGACCTCATACCTGATTTTTTGATGATGCTTGGCCTGCAATTCCAATGAACTCGATAAGAAACCCAGAAGAGAAAAAGAGAAAGTTGGGCTTCTTTCTGGTGATGAATGGTGACCGAAGTGGATAGGGCCAGGGGAGGAGTCTTAGTCCTCCCAACTTCCATTTCTATCGGGAGATCATGAGAAAGAGGACTCTCATTGGGAGTCCAATTTCTCCCACCTAGCACGTGCTAACAAATTTGTTTTTGTGACGCTTCAATATCTAAGCAAAGGTCTTGTTGGGCCCTTTTACTATAGAGTTGGGCCTCTATGGGCTGTGGTATGACATCGATTCTAGTGAGCGAGAGGAGGTGATCTAGAGGAGAAATGAGAAAAAAAGTGTGTGCACATGAATGCGCACATGTATGATACAAAGAGAGAGAAAGATCTAGAGAGAGAGAGAGAAGAGTTATCTTGCTCCCAAACCTTAAAGGCTTGCTGCCTCCCATTCCCACCTTCCGTCCCTCATTTACCATCTAAACACTTGAATCAATCTTGTTGCAACTTGAACCACCTAAAAGCTCAACCTATGTGCAACTTGAGCTGCACGTTGAGGTTCCAAAGAGGTCCTAAGTGACGAAAATGTATAGTAGTCCGTGATCAGGACTAGGTTGGCAATTGGGTCCCGTCAGGTCGGATGCCCTTTTAGCCTGACGTAGATTAGATTAAATTTATGTCAACTCAAACCCAACTCTTTTATTGAATAAGTCAAAATTCCAAAACCAAATATGGCCTTTTTAATTATTAAACAAATCACCGGATCTGACCTGCATAACCGATTAAATAGATGGGTGAAACAGGTTAAGCAACGTTTAAAAAGATTTAGTGGGACTTAGATGGATCACATAACTTTATAGTGGGTTAAATAGATTTTAAGCAGGTTAAACATGTCTTAAAAAGGTCTTAAAAGGGTTATTACCAAAAAAACAAAAAAACGTCTTAAAAGGGTCATGTCATGATTTGGCCCATCTATTTGAAGGGTCAAAATAGGCTAATTGAGTCAAGCCTTCAAACTTGAACATGGCTTTTTCAATAAATAGATTAGAGCAAGTCCATCCATTTGAGATATAGTGTCATTTAAACATAAACTTGTTTAAAACGTGTCCATTGCAGCTCAGATTGATAGTTTGGGTCACAGATTAGTGCCACATATATATTTTGGTAGAGGGAAACGGTTCAGCTCGCGTGCAGCGTGGCCATTTAGTCTAACAATGGCTCCTCACATGCAGAAAAAAGCAGGTAAATAAATAACAATAATTATTTACCAAAATATAAAAAAATAATTTGAATTTTTTTTTTTTTTTTTTTGGCCTTGCGAGTTGCGTCTGGCTACGGATTGCGTTTCAAGCAGCTGCTGCGCGTCCCGTTTGGTTGGCCCCTGTCCAATTCTAAATCCTGAACGTAAAGGTTGAGGTGGGGGGCAAGCAAGCCGAGGCCAGCCCGCGGGATGATTCCCTAGTACTCGTTCCCGTCGTCCATTTGTCACCGAACGGAACAATCGTTTCCCAAGTCCAACACAGCGAAAACTCGCAGAAGAAAGAGGAAAAAATCCCAGGGAAAACGTCCATTGGGCACGGGAAACTAAAGAGTTATTATTAATTACTCTACAAAGCTAGCTGCTATCCGCAACAAACATGAAAACCGGGGGCCGGCGGGGGTGGGAAGTTGGCGCGAGTAGGTTGCCAGTCGGTTACTTGGTAACCGGCGGCGAGTAATTCAAAGTTTATATTTCTGATTACATAAAGTGACTTCCTGTTTTTGTTAGATGTAAAATTTCTTTGTTCGGTACAAGCCGAGAGCCACGTGACTCGGGCTCAAAGCCATGGAGGTGGTGGCGTTTCGCCACTCGCCGTCTTGGTGAGGCCTGTGATCTGATCGCCAGATAAGGTGGTGTTGCATGGAGGTATGTGCCGGAGTCCAACTGGCCCCTTTCCATCTCCTCGCGCCCGACTGACCCTCGCTCACTCCGCCACCCGGCCTGAGCGAGGGCGCGCAGGACAGCCAAAAGGGAAGGTGCGTGGTGCCAAAGATTGAGATACCTGAAATGTTCCCAGGCAAACCTACCATCTATTCATGCATCCACCCATCACTCACCCGAATCACCTCCCTTTTCGACCAATTTTCATGCAACCCCGTACAGGGGGACACGATATTCTCGCACTCACGCCAGCCGATGCAGCCTCACCTTTTTCTCTTCCCCTCTTGCTTTGTTCGCCTGTTTGTTTATTTGCGCACTTATTCGCTCCCATCACCACACCATCAACCCTCTAAAAAACACACAACTCTCTCTCTCTCTATAAATACCAATCCATAGCAGCATTTCCAAATCCAAGGCAGGAACAGACCAAACCGATAATAACAAAACCCCTGCCCACGACCATTCCTCCCTCCCCCTCTGCACCCCTAGCTCTTCCCCCAAATCCTTCATTATCAATAGTGGTGGGCATGGCATCCTCTGTATCGTGGACGGCGACGGAGGACAAGAAATTTGAGAGGGCACTGGCCATCCACGACCAGGACACCCCGGACCGCTGGGAGAAGGTGGCTGCCATGGTGGGTGGGGGGAAGTCCGCGGCCGACGTCAAGCGCCACTATGACCTCCTCATCGAAGACGTCCAGCGCATCGAGTCCGGGAACGTCCCTTTCCCCAACTACCGTACCACCAACCGATATGCCAACGGCTTCTGATCTTCTTTCTCTGCTACGGCAGGTCAGGGAGTTTGGTCTTGTGTGTCGTATATAATTTCTTCTTTCTGGCGATGTTTGATGCTAAACAGCTAGCTTCACATGCAGCTGCCTAATAGATCTCCGTCGACAATAGTCGACTAGTACTGATGGAGTCAACCCGTCCATGGAAATGCTGTTATGGTCACAGCTGGAGCGTCCTGCTTTTTTTTTTTTTTTTGCTTTTCCTCCCCCCCGGAGTTGTTGCAGCATTAGAACTGTAGGAGTCACCTTACTGCGCCGCTGTGCATGCGTCGCTTCCTCGATCTCTGATCCTCTTCTGTTGCTTGTATGGCCTTTGCATACGGTAGGACTTTAACGGAGTGTATGTCTTAACTCCAAATGCTCATCCCTTGGTGTGTGGGGTACAATTCAAGGGGTTCGTGTCTTATCTTTCGTACGGAAAAATGATTGATCCTTCTTTTTGCAACATCAACCATTGCATCACACATCTTGCAAAGCACCACGTGATGTGTGCTGCGGATGGAAGAAAGAGATGGGAGCATTTTGAAAGCTGTGCAATATTCTATCCCACGGTTGATTGTCGCCAAGAAAAGATCAATCATTCTTTCGCACGAAAGATACAACCTGAACCCCAATTCGAGCAATGTTTTAACGACCGCCATCAGGCGGAGGCCCCTTCTTCGCTTGCCGATCTTGTGGATTTAAGCTGCTCAAACGGAACAAATTAAAGGCACAACGGAATTCTTGGTCTAGCCCAAGGTTTTTGCTATCACACCCGCAGAGTCTTTCGGAGAACCATGTACCACTACAAATGACTCGCTGAGCTCCGGACGAGAAGTAGCTGGTTTTAACGCATGTCCGATTACTTGACCGTCCCGTACAAGTACGCTAGTCACGTTTCAACCTATCAATGGTATGCCTATTTCGATCCATCCTGCAAGCAAACGAATCCAATGCCCGTTAGACCGACCCTGCTTTCGTCATCTCATTTAATTTGATGCCCTAGCATGCGGTTTGATCTTGGAGAAACAGAGCGAGCCAGATGACCCAAGCTCGTAATCTCTACTTTGGGATTTAACTGGAGGAGTCCAGTTGCTGATCAGTGGCACTCCCATGTCTTGCAGATAGGCTAGAGAACGAATGGCGTCCATGCCGTTTGTGTTCCGCACGGTCCATGACCCATAGTTTTGTGTACAATTCACAAAAGGATGGAGATCAGCAAGGGGACCTTTCGGGTTCAATCTCAAACCCCATTACTGGAGTTCCTCTTTTCAACAAAAAAAAAAAAAAAAAAGGAAAAAATCACATGCATTTTTTATTTTTCAAAAGCTACATTAGCTAGGATATTTTAAAACAAAAACGACAACTTCTTTAGCAAATAATTTTTTTGTCTTCATTTTCATATTTTTTTCTGAGAAGAGAAGACTACACAGGTATACCAAACTGGAAAAAATATTGCAACGGTGATACTATGTCAAATCTATAACAAACTAATAAAAATTTTTATATTTTATCAATTGCTGTGTATTTTATCTATTTTTGTGGATAATACCCTATGCTATCCCTTGTATTTCACCCATTCTTGATTGTTGATTGGTTTGTTATAATAATGACGTGGTATCGCCGTTGTAACAAAAATTTACTCAGCAAACTGGGCACAAGCTGTCTTGATTGCAGGTATAAAGTTCCCTCCGTTGTCATGGTCATTTATGAGCTTTTCCAACGGCCGTCATTTTGCCTACCGATTAAGTTACTTGATTGTTGCACAAAAAACCCAAAACTAAATCTGCACGCCGTCATCAAGTTGAGGGGATAAGGAATATTGGGGCAGGATTATCACTTGTTATCAGTACATTAACAAAATTAAGGAGAAAAAATTCCTTAAAAGTGGCGTATGAGAATATGTCTCCAGCTTTCCATTGAAAATAAAAAGAAAGAAAGAAAAAAAAGAAAAATATGTCTCTCGGTGCTAGCAAGTGGGAGATTCAAAATTGACCTAGGCAACGGACTCTTCTAACTAAAAGATCTATTGTGATGTAAAAGAAAGGAGATCGTTAATCCCACATTGGTTGAAGTCAAAGGGAATCTAGCTTATAGCTTATATAGAAAGGGACCATCATTCCCATGTGAGGCACTTTTTAAGAGGCAAAACTGTGAGGTTTTAAATGACCAAGACCCACTGAAGTCTAAAGATGGTCATGAGCCAAAACAGACAATACCTCACGTACCAAGCTATGAGTCTTTGACTGCAACATTGATGCTAGAAGGAGGGCATCATCTTCCATGGATTGTGGGGCTCCTTTCGTCTAGACACCACTCTATGGGTCTATGGGAGTACACTCATTAGTCTCATATTAGTTGGAGTCAAGGAAGAATCTAACTTATATAGGAAGGGACCATCCTTTCCACGTGAGGCCTCTTTTAAGAGGCAAAATCATGAGGTTCCAAATGATCAATCCCATATTGTTTAGAATCAAGGGAGAATCTAACTTATATAGGAAAGGACCATCCTTTCCTTGTGAGGCTTCTTTTAAGAGGTAAAATCATAAGGTTCTAAATGATCAAGACCCACTGAAGCCTAAAGATAGTTATGAGCCAAAGTAGATAATATCTTACGTCCTAAGTCATGAGCCTTTGACTGCAATAAAATTAAAATCTAAAATACGTACATAATTTTTATAGATTTCGATGGCTCTATAACGCCTTGGGAAGCAAGACTTTTTTACCAGCTTCCAATCCTCAGCAACCACATTATTCAATTCGCAAACTCAGGGCTTGTTTGGGTATAACATGAGATCAGCCCGCTTCCCAATACTAGAAAGAACCGAGCAATCTCACAGGAAAAAAAAAAAAAAAAAAAAGGACCTCCCAAGTTTTTTCTTTCTCCAGTAACTGTTCAGTCATGCCACCATTCTCTCTCTCTCTCTCTCTCTCTCTCTCTCTCTCTCTCTCTCTCTCTCTCTATGGACCCTCCCTCACATCCACATCATCCTCGTCCTCCTCTTTCTTTTTGTGCAACCCAGCTTCACAACCATCTACCTCTTCACTGCGGTGATCCCCCGGCCACAACCATCCAACCCTCCCCTACCACCATCTACTTCCTTCTCATGCACCTCTCTGTGTGTGTTTATCCCCATCACCGTTCAGGGGACTAGGGGCTAAGAGGTATAAAACATGCGGATTAGCATAACAGACATTTATGGGGAGAGAAATTAAAAATATTCTAATCTGAAAACTTGATAGAGAGAATTCCAAGAACACTTGATAGACAGAATTCTAATATGGAATTTAGTGACAAAAAAAGCATGCAATTTAGCAATCATGATAAACTAGCTAGCATGCAGGAACATGTGATGCACGTTTAGTAAACAAATTCTAATTAAATATATAGATTTATTATCGCAATATAGATTTATTGGACATTTCATGAGAAATTTCACTTCTTAAAGATGTACTTGTTGCCGCAATGCTTTGAGAAGGTTCTGATATGGGTAGAGTTGGAAGGTAGAGGGTACCTACAAAGAAAGTCCATACTCGTCGGGGGTGTTTTGACGGAAGATACTTCGTTGCTTAAATTAGCTCGAGCATTAGGAACAGTGGAGAGAAAAGATGGTAAGAGTGGAGTAAGGTTACTTCTGATTATTTACCTGGAGGGTCTCCTTCGTACTTCTTTTATTTGAAGGTTGAGCCCATAGACTGCTAGCTAGAATTTGTGTTTGTTAGGCCTAGCTCTGTAAGCCGCTAGGCTACGTTCTGACCTTCATCATGGAAGAAATCTCTCCCACTCCTTTATATCGAAGTTGTTAGTCGTGGGTGTTAGATGCAGACTCTGCTTGCGTGTCTGGCTGCTTAGGTGATGTTTGGTTCTACAATCGGTGTGATCTCACTAATCATCTTGGACACACCCCCGTGGAAGATTGGTCTCGGTCGGTGGATCTCTCTTGCAACATATGCCCCCCATTCTCGAGTTCGAAGTAGCTTTTGGGTTTCGAGCGAAGGGAGTAACCATCTTGGTAGCTGGATCATTGACCCAATTTCTCTTTGGCCGCATATGTGTTATTTGTTAGATATATGCCCTAGATGCCAAATCGACTAACACATTCCTGTACAAATCTAAGGACAAATTTGTAATTTTGACTATAAATGAATAAAAGGGTTATTCTTCTATCACATTGTGTACATTGTGTCTATGATACATCCTTTGAGTTAGTGGGAATGTAAATTCATATTTTCAAGAGTTGAAAATTTAAGACATGAATTTACATAACTAACTCATAAACAGCTCCTGACCATAGGATCATCACGAGGATGGTGATCGATCCGGAAGGTTGGTGTACGATCGCTTCCTTAGGGTAGATGTGTCTTGAGTCTACGGTGTGGAAGTATCGGAGTAAGAGTACAGGTATTCGTTGAGAACGAGAGTACTGAGCGTGACCACTTCGAGCAATCATAAGGAAGTCTACCTTCTCGTCGATGACTAGCTCGATACTGCAGTTGTGTGTTTAGTTCTTTGACCTGAGGTGCATCGACAGTTCACCTTGAGTGTGTTATAGTTTGACTACACCATAACTCGGTCTCCTAGCTATTCGAAACCCTGAGGTGTATGTTGACTGTAGCATATTCATTGTAGGAACTAGGTCGCACCAAGATGGGATCTATCAACCTCGGTAGATGAGAGGAGTAGTCCATGATGATCGAAAGATCGAGTCCTTAAGCCCATAACCATGGCAGAGTAAAATAATGGAAAAAGAGTTTTTCATTGGAGTTTCACATCGGACTCGGATCGATCGATTAATTCATATGACTGATGTTGGGTTTGACGAGTTCACCTTAACCCTAATTCAGTCGGGACTCATGATAGAAGAACTCAATTACACAGGTAGCTGCATCGAGAGGTTCATCTTCAGTTCTGATGGGTTGCCACCATATACTGCTAGGTGTCACTGATGAATTTTGGGAGCAATTAGAATGATATTGATGATCGATCATTCTAATTGTCTGAATCAGAAGAGTTTTGTTCTATCGAAAGGAGTTTCGATGATGTCGATGATGAGATCACGACATGTCTCATTACCATACAGAATTGAACCTAACTGGGTCACACAAACAAGGGTTAGGGTCTGGATGTCATCAATTGGGCTAACCCAATTGATTTGGATAAGATTCAATTAGGTTCAAGAAAATCGTGCTAGCACACGATTGAGCCTAACTTTCTCCTCGTGTAATCTTTTCTGTCTCTACTGAGTCAAATGTGATTTGACTCATCCAAAGAACCTTGGAAAAGTTTCTCTCAGTCTAAATGAAGCTTGTCCAGCTCAGAAAAGGCTTGTCTTAATTCATGAGATGAATTTAAGACAACTCCTGCTAATTCCTAGCACCTGCCAATTTCATTTTAGGACATCTGTCAAAAGTTGACATATGGGTCTTAAACTGAAGAGGGCTCATTGGAGGATTTTTGTAGAGTGTCCACATATCAAAATCCAATTGAATTGGGTGCCATAATTAGATTATGGCATGAGCTCAATTGGATTTAAGTGGGCGCCCCAAATGGATAAGAACCAAAGAGTCCTGATAAACATGGACTCTTTGGCTTCACCTTGATTGAGCTTATCCATTGTTGGTGCCAACTTAGGAGAGAAGGTGGGGGTTCTTATCTGATGTGATTAGATGACATCACTTCACCAATCAAAATTTTTCTAGAATTTATTGGAATTTTCTGATTGGTTGAATGATGTGGCACTGCGCAGCATATGGGGTCAATATAAACCCTGCTGCACCTAAGATTTCATGGAAGAAATTGTTTTATGCACAAAACCCAATAGCTACCTCCCCCTACCCTCTTCTTCATATCCTCCCTGCTCTCCTTCCTCCCCTCTTCACGTCCAAAAAGTTGGACGTCCATTTGGCAGAGATCTAAGGTGTGGTGACGTCTGGAACAGAAGGCTGCAGGACATCTTCGATAGGCTGCTGCTCCAACTTCAGAAGGAGTTCTGAAGTACTTTTAAATGAGATAAAGATATAATTTTTGGAGCATAAATTCGTGAGGAGAAGATATTTCAAATCCCTTCTAGGTGGATATCGGTAGAGGCCAGGCGCTTGCGTGGCTATATCAGAACCTCGGACTGTGCAGAGATCATCTACAGGGTAATCAGATTACCCTTGAGGTATTTCTTCTTTTATCATAGTTTTAGATTTAATTTTAGATTTTAAATATCAGATAATAAAATTAGATCTAGAAAATTAGATCTAAAATATATAGGATAATTTTTTTTAAAATTATTTCACCTCAGATTTGATGAAATCTGGAAGATCCTACGCGGAGAAAACGTTTCTCCTCCTTCAAGTGGTATTAGAGCCAGGTTGTTGGCTCTTTTTCAGATCTATTTTAGATCTGATTTTAATTTTAATTTATCTGATATTAAATAATTTTAGATGTTACATCAGATGTGATAGGATCTGAAATCAAAATATTTAAAATTAAATCTAAGAAGATCTAACATGCATAAGATGCATGACTAGACTAGGATTAATTGAATCCATGAATAGTCTTAAGTTTTATATTTTAATGAGATTAAAATATAAATTAAATATAATTTATTTTTTTATTTTTTTGATTTTATAATTATTATAATTAGATCAAAAAATAAAAAATAAAATTTTAATTATTTCATAAAATTGATCTGTTGCATGCCTAGACTAGTTGTAGAATTATTCTAGTAACTTGTCTAGAATAGTTTTTATTTTGAATAGTTCAATTTAAATTTTATTTTTTAGATATTACATGTGATGTATCAGATCTGAAAGCATGTTAATTAGATTAATTTTTGATACATGAGATGTATGCATAGCATGTATTAGTTAGATCTTAAATTGTATATGTGATATGTTAATTTAGATCTAACTAGTTTTGTAGTTAAATTTATATTTCTGATTAAGGTGTTCCTCATGGCCATCCGGTCATAAGAATAAAGTAAAATTTTAAGATCCTCTCTTTTCATTCAATGGGATATTCATATGACGTGTAGGGGTGCCGCACGTTCATCCTTAATCAGAAATCAAAACTTACTTTTCTGCAAAATCCTAGATCCTGAAACCCTAGGATTTATTTTACATGCTTTGTTTATGAACCCAAACTTAATTAATAAATTAAGCTTATAAAATTAAGTTAGATCTAAAATTGAGAATTTCAGATCTAAGATATTTTTATAAAATTGGATTCGGGCTTGGGTAGCTCAATTAGGTCTAGTGGTTGATCAAACCGAATCAAGAGTTGGTTAGGTGGGATCATGAAAGTTAATAATTAACCAGCCTAATAGGATTAAGTCTGAGTCAAGGTTGAATCATATTTAGATGTGATCCGATCAAGTTAAGACCTAATTTGGCTCAGAGGTTAGAGCCTGGATTGTAGGCTAACCCAATTAGTTCTGGTACGATAATTTGGTGTCTAAGGTAAGTTGGGCAGATGCGACCGACTGGTTTTTAATTGGGAGCTACTCGACTCGAATGCGTTCTTGTCGAGTTAATGGCATATCCCTCCCACCGGTCTTACTTACCTGGCCATATGTGTCGACTCAGTTTTGATTAGAGGTGGCTAACAATTCGAGCTAACCCATGCCACTAGGTTAGTCATAATTGTTATGACTATGTCAAGTCAAGTTTAATGAGACCTAAATCAAATCTCCCTATGAAAATATTAAGTCTAGGTCTTCCACCATTGTGGATGTGCGGGCCCTTCCTGGGGTTGATTGTTCTCGGCTGGTTACAGTGGCTCAATTGCACCGGGAAGACGCAACCATGTCCATTAGGCATTGGATGCTACGGATTAGAGGATGGGTTGGGCTCAATATTTCGGATACGGTGAGGGATCCAATCAGAAATCTAGTTCGTGCAAATGGTGGGTTTGACTTAACTAAGGATTGGAGCAATATTCCGGACACGATGAGCTTCATGAATTAGAAACCAAGTTTTGGATACACCATGATTAGAGAATCATTGGACAAGAGTTGTCCACTCATTGGTTGACCCATCACCAATAACTGTTAGGTGAGGTGATGAGCCAGTCGGTGAGACCGCACCACCCACTAGAAATCACTGATCACGGAGATTTTCACATCTCTACCAAGGGAGTGTAGGGATCTGAGAAAATAGTGGGAGCTTAATTTATTTAAAAATAAAAATCCTAAACAAATTGGATGAGTTTGATTACAAAATCTAACTAGAAACTTTTGACTCTCTACAGGAAACATGTCTGCCTCAAACCCCCTGACCAAAATTCTAGACACCCATAGACTGACTGGACCCAATTTAAAGGACTGGTTGAGGAACTACAAAATTATTCTGGGTTCTGAAAAATTGACTCATGTCTTGGACCAGGACCCACCTGCCATACCAGCACATCCGACTGCTGAACAGAGAGCATCTCTGCAAAATAGACGGATGATGATAACAAAGCAAGGTACTATATGTTGGGTGCAATGTCTGATGACTTGCAGTGCCAACATGAGAACATTTTAACTACCTGTCAAATGTTGACTCACCTACAAGAGTTGTTTGGTGAACAGAGTCGCGTGGCCAAGTATCAAGTCTGTCAAAGACTTTTTAAGGCCAAGATGCATGATGGGTAGTTAGTCCAAGATCATTGTTTGACAATGATCAAGGATCTTGAGGAGCTTGAGAAGCTCGGTATCATCTTAAACAAGAATTTTTAGATTGATGTGATCCTTCGATCCTTGTCCGATGCATATGGTCAGTTCATCATAAATTTTCATATGCATAAGATGCAGTGTACCTTGATCGAGTTAATGAACATGCTGGTTACGACTGAGCTTTCTATGAAGGGTTCAAAAGGCTTAGTTCTTGCTGTGGAGCGGACTTCTTCCAAGAGAAAGTCTTTTGAAAAGAACAAGAGGTCAGCGAAGAAGCAGAAGGTGGATGGGAAGAAGAGGAAGCAAAACTGTCCTCAGTACCTGGCCACCCTAAAGAATAAGAAGGATGGTCCTTCTGGAGGTATGCTCATTTTAGAATCTAATCTTACGGTTTCTTCTGCATCCAGTTGGGTGCTTGACTCTGGTTCTAGTACTCATTTGTGTACTTCTATGCAGGATCTTGAGAAAAACAGGAGGCTGAGGGATGGGGAGATGATCCTACACATTGGGAACGGAGCAAGAGTTGCTGTCGTGGCCGTGAAAACCTACCCTCTGCGATTACCATTAGGATTAAATTTAGTTTTAAGAGACTATTATTATGTGCCTGCAGTAAGCAGAAATTTGATTTCTGTTTCATATTTAGCACAAGAAGGCTATGTGATTAGCTTTCATAAGGACAATTGTAATATTTTTTATAAAAATAATAAAGTTGCAGATGATTTTCTTATTAACGGTCTCTATCAGCTACATATTGATGTATCTGTATTTAGTATTGAGCAAAATGTGAATACCATAGGAATTAAAAGGCCTAGAGATAGTCTAAATGATAGGTATCTACGGCACCTAAGGTTAGGTCATATAGTGGAAGACAGGGTTAACAAATTAGAGAAATTCGAGCTATTGAGTTCGTTGACTTTCGAGTCATATCCAGTTTGTGAATCATGCCTTCAAGGCAAAATAATCAAGCTTTCTTTTGTGGGATATGAAGAAAGGGCCACAGACCTACTTGCCCTAGTACATACGGATGTGTACGGCCCATTTGATGTGCTGGCTAGAGGCAACTACATCTACTTTATTATCTTTATCGATGATATGTCTAGGTATGGGTATGTGTTTCTAATGAAACACAAGTCTGAAGCCTTTGAAAGATTCAAAGAATTCAGACGTGAGGTAGAAAAACAAACAGAAAAGTCTATTAAGGTTCTTCGATCAGATCGAGGAGGTGAATACCTTAGTCAGGAGTTTCTAGACTATCTTAAAGATAATGATATAGTCTCTCAATGGACTCCACCTAGAACACCTCAACTCAACGGAATTTCAGAATGGAAAAATCGGATCCTATTAGATATGGTCCGTTCCATGATGAGCTTCACGGATCTCTCCGAATTTCTTTGGAGATATTGTCTCATAACAGCAATTTATATATTGAATAGGGTTTCCTCTAAAACTGTTCCTACCACACCATATGATATATGGCATGGTAAGAAGTCAAGTCTGAATCATCTCAGAATTTGGGGTTGTCCAGCTCATGTCAAGAGACAGCAGGCGGACAAGTTAGAGTTCAGATCTTTTAAAGCTCGATTCATAGGATATCCTAAAGAGTCATTAGGATACTATTTCTATATTCCGGAAGATCACAATGTGATTGTGAGTCGAAATACTATTTTTCTTGAAAAATAGTTTATTCAAGATGGTGGCATCGGAAGAATAATTAAGCTCAAAGAGAATGTCTTCCAAGAGCAACGAGCTAAAGAACCTGAGGAACTTAATCAATCAAAATCAATCCTAACACAACCTCTTCCACCTCGTAGATCGACTAGGATTTTTCGTCCTCCTGAAAGATATTTAGGTACCATACAAGAGGAAGTAGAGGAAATGTTCCTCATGAAAAATGGGGCTCATGGTGATGACCCCAAGATCTATGACGAGGCGATATTAGATATCGACTCCGAGAAATGGTTAGAGGTAATGAGATCAGAAATTGACTCGATGCACTCAAACCAAGTCTGTACCTTGATAGATCCATCTGAAGGTATTGTACCTATTGGGTATAAATGGATCTTCAAGAGAAAGATAGGTGCAGATGGGAATGTGGAGACATTCAAAGCTAGGCTCGTAGCAAAAGGTTATAGTCAGCGCGAAGGCATTGACTATCAGGATACCTTTTCGCCCGTAGCCATGTTAAAATCCATCCGCACATTGCTTGCTGTTGCAGCCTATTTTGATTATGAAATATGGTAGATGGACATGAAAATGGCGTTCTTAAATGGACATCTTGAGGAAGATATCTATATGGAACAGCCGCTTGATTTCACATCCAGTGATGATGATCACAAGATCTGCAAGCTGCAAAGGTCCATTTATGGACTTAAGCAAGCATCTTGAAGTTGAAATACTCGTTTCAATGATGTCATCAAAATGTTTGGTTTCATCAAGAATGAGGAAGAACCATGTATGTTCAAAAAGGTCAGTGGGAGTGCAGTTGACATCCTCCTAATTGGAAATGACATTCCCATATTGACCTCAGTCAAAGTATGGTTGTCTAAGGAGTTCTCTATGAAAGATCTAGGAGAGGCATCCTTTATACTGAGTATTAAGGTCTATAGAGATAGATCAAATAGGATGCTCGGACTTTCACAGAAGGCGCACGTAGAGGAGGTGCTAAAAAGGTTTAGCATGGAAAACTCCAAAAGAGGTTTATTACCTTTTAGACATGGCATTCATCTCTCCAAGAAGATGTGCCCTAACACACCTGAAGAGATTGAACGCATGAGCAAGATCCCTTATACTTCGATAATAGGGAGCCTTATGTATGCCATGCTATGTACATGATCTGATATAGCCCATGCTGTGAGTGTCACAAGCAGATATCAGTCGAATCCAGGCGAAGAGCACTGGACTTCTGTGAAATGTATCCTTAAGTACTTGAGAAGGACTAAGGATATGTTTCTAGTCTTTGGAAATGGAGAACTCCAGATTTAGGGATATACAGACTCAGACTTTATGTCTGATATAGATGATCGAATGTCAATATCTGGGAGTCTGTTCATTTGCAATGGTAGTGCAGTTAGCTGGAAGAGTTCCAAGCAGACAGTGATTGCTGATTTCACCATGGAGGCAGAGTATATTGCTGCATTGAAAGCTACGAAGGAGGCATTCTGGTACAAGAAGTTTGCCGCAAAACTTGGAGTGATGTCATCGGATGCCATACCTCTTTACTGCGATAATAATGGCGTCATAGCCCTAGCTAAGGAGCCAAGGTCTCACCAGAAGTCCAAGCACATCGAGCGGCGATTCCATCTGATCCATGATTACCTCAAAAAGGGTTATGTCGAGGTCAAGAGAGTTGACTCCACAGATAATGTGGTAGACCCGTTGACTAAGCCATTGAGCCAACAGAAGATCGAAGCCCACCTTGAGAAGATGGGACTTAGATATGTAGCCAATTGGTATTAGGTCAAGTGGGAGTTTATTAGATGTGTGCCCTAGATGTCAGATCGACTGACACATTCTTGTACAAATCTAAGGACAAATTTATAATTTTGACTACAAATGAATAAAAGGGTTATTCTTCTATCACATTGTATACATTGTGTCTGTGATACATCCTTTGAGTTAGTGAGAATATAAATTCATATTTTCAAGAGTTGAAAATTTAAGGCATGAATTTACATAACTAACTCATAAACAGCTCCTGACCATAGGATCATCACGAAGATGGTGATCGATCCGGAAGGTTGGTGTATGATCGCTTCTTTAGGGTAGATGTGTCTTGAGTCTACGGTGTGGAGACACCGAAGTGAGAGTACAGGTATTCGTTAAGAACGAGAGTACTGAGCGTGACCACTTCGAGCAATCATAAGGAAGTCTATCTTCTTGTCGATGACTAGCTCGATGCTGCAGTTGTGTGTCAAGTTCTTTGACCTGAAGTGCATCGACAGTTCACCTTGAGTGTGTTATAGTTTGACTACACCATAACTCGATCTCCTAGCCATTCAGAACCCTGAGGTGTATGTTGGCTGTAGCATATTCATTGTAGGAACTAGGTCGCACCAAGATGGGATCTATCAACCTCGATAGATAAGAGTAGTCCTATAATGATCGAAAGATCGAGTCCTTAAGCCCATGACCATGGCAGAGTGAAATAATGAAAAAAGAGTTTTCTATTGGAGTTTCACATCGGACTCGGATCGATCGATTAATTCATATGACTGATGTTGGATTTGACGAGTTCACCTTAACCCTAATTCAGTCGGGACTCATGATAGAGGAACTCAATCACACAGGTAGCTGCACTGAGAGGTTCATCTTCAGTTCTGATGGGTTGCCACCATATACTGCTAGATGTCACTAGTGGATTTTGGAAGCAATTAGAATGATATTGATGATCGATCATTCTAATTGTCTGAATCAGAAGAGTTCTAGTCCATCGAAAGGAGTTTCGATGATGTCGATGATGAGATCACGACATATCTCATTACCATACAGAATTGAACCTAACTGGGTCACATAAACAAGGGTTAGGATCTGGATGTCATCAATTGGGCTAACCCAATTGATTTGGATAAGATCCAATTAGGTTCAAGGAAATCATGCTAGCACACGATTGAGCCTAACTTTCTCCTCGTGTAATCTTTTCTGTCTCTACTGAGCCAAATATGATTTGACTCATCCAAAGAACCTTGAAAAATTTTTTTTTAGTCTAAATGAAGCTTGTCCAGCTCAGAAAAGGCTTATCTTAATTCATGAGATGAATTTAAGATAACACCTGCTAATTCCTAGCACCTGCCAATTTTATTTTAGGACATCTGTCAAAAGTTGACATATGGGTCTTAAATTGAAGAGAGCTCATTGGAGAATTTTTGTAGAGTGTCCACATGCCAAAATCCAATTGAATTGGGTGCCATAATTAGATTATGGCATGAGCTCAATTGGATTTAAGTGGGTGCCCCAAATGGATAAGAACCAAAGAGTCCTGATAAACATGGACTCTTTGGCTTCACCTTGATTGAGCTTATCCATTGTTGGCGCCAACTTAGGAGAGAAGGTGGGGGTTCTTATCTGATGTGATCAGATGACATCACTCCATCAATCAAATTTTTTTTAGAATTTATTAAAATTTTCTGATTGGTTGAATGATGTGGCACTATGCAGCATACAAGGTCTATATAAACCCTGCTGCACCTAGGGTTTCGTGGAAGAAATTATTTTATGCACAAAACCTAATAGCTGCCACCCCCTACCCTCTTCTCCATATCCTCCCTGCTCTCCTTCCTCTCCTCTTCACATCCAAAAAGTTGGACGTCCATCTGGCAAAGATCTAAGGCGTGGTGACGCCTGGAACAGAAGGCTACAGGACATCTTCGATAGGCTACTGCTCCAACTTCAGAAGGAGTTCTGAAGTACTTTTAAATCAGATAAAGATCTAATTTTTAGAGCATAGATTCACAAGGAGAAGACGTTCTAGATCCTACCTGAGTGGATACTGGTAGAGACCAGGCGCTTGCATGGCTACATCAGAACCTCGAGCTGTGCAGACATCATCTACCGGGTAATCAGATTACCTTTGAGGTATTTTTTCTTTTATCATAGTTTTAGATTTAATTTTAGATTTTAAATATTAGATAATAAAATTAGATCTAGAGAATTAGATCTGAAATATATAGAATAATTTTTTTAAAAATTATTCCGCCCCAGATTTGATGAAATCTGAAAGTTTCTATGCGGAGAAAACGTTTCTCCTCCTTCATTATTGCCTTTAGGAAAGATTCTCGAGAAATTTAAGGATGCATTGTTTTGTAACTTGCACCATTTTTATTAGTAATGGAGCTCAAGGCATTGCAGAACAGTGCTCCAAAGAGAGGAGATTTGGAGATCGCTCTTGGACTCACCCAAGCCTTACCATATGGCAAGTCGTGGTGAGTTTCAAAGCACACTTCTTGAGTTGTCCTATATGGCTTGATTAGATAAGGATGCGATGAAGGGCCGTGCAGTCCCTATTTCAAGGCTAGTCAAGTGGTGCAATCTAGTACTTCAAAGACTGGATCCATGCCATCGATGGCTTGTACAAATGGGTCATTCGTCTGGTGGGATCTCTTGCCATCTGACTATTAGTTATTGTAGCTATCAGGAAAAAGTTCTCTCTTCTTTATTTGGTCATCATGAAGCCATCACCATCAGCTGTTAAGTGGGCTGTAAAGAAGAAAGTGAGCTTCTCCCATGAAAAGTCCTCATTCAAGAGGGCAAGGAGAGCCCAGCTCGAGTTCTTTGTCTTTGACTTGTAGCGGTCCCCGACAGAGATTGGATCAGTGGTGGCAAAGAGGCTGCATGCTACTGTGTCGAGGTCGCTCCAGACCCCTCCATCAGGTTGAACCTTGCCTTCCTTCGGAGATTCGAAGAGATTCAGGGTGGACCCTCATCTACCTTGGGGCAATTGGGGGTTCGTCGATGCTACCATAGAGATTCCTGCTGAGGCTAGGCTTTGATGCATCGAGAGTTTAAAGCCTTACAGACTTTGAGGATGAACTCATTGAGGCATCTTCTGTTGGGTTCATCCAAGACTTCTAGGATTGCATGGTGTGCGTGAAGAGGATGGTCCGAAGCTGGATTTAGGCGTCTCCTCCCCGAACAAGGAGATTGGGGCATTTTTTTTGGATGAAGATTAGATCCTTATCTTTTTATATTTACTTTTGATGCCTTGGCCTCGGCAAATTCCTGTAATAAAATTTTTGATTAATGAAATTTATATATTTCAATATGTTGATCTCTTGTTCGAAGCTTTTAATTGCTTCTTTGTGGTGCTGATGTGGTCAGCTTTTTGCCTCGATCAAGGACTCAGATGGCTTGGATAGATTGGCTAGATTAACTCTGTGCTTGAGCTGAAATCTTCCTTGACATTATCCGACGCCTTTGCTTCATCTGCATGTGATGAATGGACTTCTGAAAATCTCAGGCTTGCGTGCGTGCCAAGCACCAAGTGCTGACTAGTACTGCATTACTTTTGCAAATTGAAAAAGATGATTCACCTTGATACTATATGGTAGGGAGCTATACCATCCAGAGATCTAGCGGGGCTCGCTTTTAATGCTAATGTTTGCTTTTTAGTAAGCACAGCTTTTGAGGCTTTTAAGTTGGCGACATCTATTGCACAACTAGAGGGGCATTTGAATTCGTCTGGGCCTGCCTCTTCTATAAATAAGAGCTTTGCTGCTTGGGGTTGGTATCACTTTGATTGTCTTTCTCAATGTTGTGGTAGAATTGTCTTGTCTAGTGTCGAAGGGTCGCTGGCGCTTTTCTCTAGCTTAGGAGACCTCATCCTCCCTTCAATCAATTGCTGGATGCTTCGAGGGAGCACTTCAGCAGGTGTCCTGCTTTGGCTTTGGAGGTATTAGAAAATTCCATCACTTCAATTGAGAGGTTGCGGAGATGACCATCTGGGCTCCTAGATGCCTTATCATCCACAGTCAGGTTTTAGACCTTTCTAAGGGCTTGCTTCTTCTTTTACCCAGAGCTACTTTCTAGCCTTTCTTGGATATGCATCATGAAGGCAAGGGGGATTCTGAAAGAGAAGCACCCACATCGTAGTCGATGTTCTTTTGAAGGAGTTGGTGAGTATCATCGAACGGGGAGTCTCACATTGTCCATCAAGCATCGCATCATCTTGACTCCTGGCTCATACTTTGAGGCTATCGGTCAGGCTGTTTTAATCTTTTCTTCTTTCTTTGTTGTAATGAACTTTACTCGGTTGAAATGTAATAAACCTTTTGAACGAAAATACTTTTTCATTGAGGCTCTCTTTGTATAACCTAGTGTTTCTCCTTATTGCTTTAGGATGTGGCGATTAGATCTTTTCCCATTATCGCTGCCAGCTTCTACGAGCAATGTGAAATTTTCAACAAACTAATCTCTATTGACTTTAGTAGGCCATATGGCTACAGTGGGCCATCCGTGGCTATAGTGGGCCACGCTGGATTTTTTGAGCACTTGCCTCGATTGGCTACATTGGATCATGTGGCTATAGTTGGCCACGTTGAATTTTTTGAGGACTTACCTTGGTTGGCTTATAGTGGGCCATGTGGCTACAATGGGTTATCCGTGGCTACAATATGCCTTATTGGATTTCTCAAGGACTTGTCTTGATTGACTATAGTGAGCCATGTGGTTACAATGGGCCTCCATGGCTAGAGCAAGCCATGTTGGATTTCTCGAAGACTTACCTTGGTTGGCTACAGTGGGCCATATGGCTACAGTTGGCCATGTTGATGGTTATAGTGGACTTTCTTAACTATAGTGGGTCGTGTGGCTATAGTGGGCTATGTTGACAACTACAATAGACTGCCTTAGTTATAGTGGGCCATCTATGGCTATGATGGGCCATGTTGAATTTTTTGATGACTTGTCTTGATTGGCTATAGTGGGCCATGTGGCTACAGTGGGACACATTGATGGCTATCGTGGGTTGTCTCAACTACAATGGACCATGTGGTTATAGTGGCTATGTTAATGGCTACAGTTATCCATGGCTATAGTAGGCCATATTGATGGCTACAGTGGATCATCTCGACTACAGTGGGCTATATGGCTATAGTGGACCGTCCATGGCTACAGTAGGTTATGTTAATGGCTACAATAGGTCGTTTCGGCTATAGTAGATCATGTGACTATAGTGGGCCACCCATGGCTATAATAGGCCATGTTGAAGGCTATAGTGAGCTGTCTCAGCTATCCGACGATCGAGGCTCTGTGTCTAGGGAAGCCTTGAGGAGCTTCTCGCTCTTTCTGGACATCGGGCCTTATGGGGGCTCTAGGCTTCATCCATGTGCGAAAAGTAACAGAGAATCTGATTGGGTTGTCATACGTTGCATGAGCCTTCGAAGGCTGCTCTCGAGAATATCATTGTTGGGGGTGCACATTGCTTGTTGCTCCATGAATTAATTTTGATAATTATAAAATATTTGAGGGGGCTACTAATGATTTTGGTTTGAAAAAAAATTTATTGTATTTCAAGGGCAAAATCATAATTTTATCAAGTATTGATTAGAAAGCCTCAAGAGCAAGAACAAAAGATTTGTGATCTATTAAAGGTAATTTCATATTTTTTGGATATATATTTTGAAAGAAAATCAAGTTTAAAGAAAAGGATCGACTCCTAGGTCGACCCTTATCAAAAAGGACTGAACGGTATGCTATTTTTGACTGACACACCCAAAGGGGACGACCCCAGGGTCAACCCCTGTGCCAGGGGTCGACCTCAGGATCGATCTCTATTGTCTGTGCAAGCTAAAGATACAGAACAATCACTTTCTGTTCTGCGCCACAGAGGTCGACCGCAGCGGTCGACCCCTGTGATGGAAAATCTCTGTAACGGCTTGTTTTCAGCCCGTTTTGGCCATATTTAATGCTCATTTAAAGCTCTCCAACAGCTCTAAACCTATCCATATTTCTCTCCAGCATTAATTAACGATATAAAGGCACTTAAAAGAGAGAAAAATTGTAGAGATTCAAGCATTCATTTCAATCCTAAGCAAAAAATTCTCTTCAAGCAAAAGAAGCTTTCATTTCAAGTTTACCAACCCCTCAAGAGCTCATTCAAGTCTTCAACAATCTTGAAAAAAATTTAAAAAGCTTCTTCATTGTTGTGTAAAGTGTACTTAAAGTTTTATTTGCTTACTAAAAGAGCTAAACTTATATTTCTTTGTCATTAACTCTTATATTCTGTTTCTATCTTGATTTTTAGTTTTGAAAGGATTTCAAAATTTGGATAGGTTGATCCGAACCTTGAATCAGATTGTATTGGGTTGGCTTGTATCCGAAAAATAAGTGTTCTAGCTTGGGATAGCTAGAGCCGGAGGTACCGATATTGTATTCTTGTTGAATACATTTTAGTGGATTTAAATTCTCAAGTAGGAGCTTGGAGAGTGGATGTAGGTGCAAGGTTGGCACCGAATCACTATAAACTTTGATTGTTTGTGGTGTGCTTACTTGCTCTCTATCTAAATTTTTTTATTTTCTTGCATTCTTGCATCTCATTTCTATACTTTGCTTAAATCACTTACTACATATAACTTGCTTATTATTACTTAATCTTTGAAGTTCTAAATTAACTTTAAAATTTCAGAAACCCAATTCACCCCTCCTCTTGAGTTGCATAGCTGGACAACAAGTGGTATCAGAGCTCGGTACTCTAGCTCTACTTTGATTTAACCATCAAAGAGCTAAAGATCTATGACAACTCAAGTTGGTATTTCACTAGCTGAGGGGAGTCTACAAACCAACTTTCACTTTTCAATGGGTCAAACTACACCTATTGGAAAGCTCGGATGAAAATTTTTATTCAAGTACTTGACTATGATATATGGAGTATCATAGTTAATGGACCACACACACCTACTAAGATAATTGATGGTGTAGAATCAACCAAACCTGAAAGAAAATGGGATGAGGTTGACAAAAAAATTGCTCAACTCAATGCTAAAGCCATAAATATTTTATATTATGCTTTAGATGCTAATGAATTTAATCACATTTCAACATGCATGTCGGCTAAAAAAATATGGGATAGGTTAGAAGTAACACATGAAGGCACTAATCAAGTTAAGAAATTAAAAGTTAACATGCTTGTGTACAAATATGAACTCTTTAAAATGAAGCATGATGAATCAATAACTGAAATATTTACTCATTTTATGGATATTATTAATAGTCTAAAATATCTTGGTACGTCTTATTCTCACAGTGGTCTTGTGAGAAAGATTCTTAGGTCTTTACCAAGGACTTGGAAGGCCAAAGTGACCGCAATCTAAGAAGTCAAAGATCTGAATGTTTTATCCTAGGAGAAGCTTCTAGGATCGCTAATGACACACGAGCTAAGCATGAAACAACATCAAGAAGATGTCAAGAAGAAGAGGACAATCGCCCTCAAATCTACTGCTTAACTTGATGAGGAATCCGATGAAACAGAAAATGAAGAGCAAGATGAAGAAATAGCTCTCATCACTAGAAAGTTTAAAAGATTTTTGAAGAAAAAAAATAAGGGATGAAGAAGAGGCCACGTACAAAAGGAGAGCATAGCAAGGAGAAGGATAAGGAGAAGCCTCTTATTTGTTATGAATGTAAGAAGTCGGAACACTTTAGGTCCGAATATTCCCAACTTAAGAAGGGCCCCTAGAAGTACAAGAAAAAGGCTATGGTGGCTACATGGAGTGATAGTGATAAGTCAAGCTCCGAAGAAGAAGATTCACATGAACAAGCCAACTTGTGCCTTATGGCACATAAAAATGAGGTAAATATTGAAACTCCTAATGATTTTACTTTTGAAGAATTTCAAGAAGTATTTTATGATCTAGTTGATGATCTAAAGAAGTTAGGGATAAAGAATAAAGAATTGAAAGCAAAGAATCAATCTTTACTAAAAGAAAATGAGATTATTTCAAATGAAAAATTAGTCTTGACACAAGAAAATCTAAACTTGAAAAATAAAATTGCTAAGTTAAAATCTATGGTAGAAAAGTTCACTCTAAGTTCAAATAAACTTTAAATGATACTAGATAATCAAAAGATCATTTATGATAAAGTCGATCTTGGCTACAACCCTTTAAAGAAATAAAAATTTTTGAAAAATATCTTTGTGAACTCATCAAGCAATAAATTTTTAAATATTACTTACTTTAAATGTGATAAAGTAGGACACAAATTCTATATATGTTTCTCTAGTAAATCTGAAAATTCTAATGTGAAGAAAATATGGGTTTCAAAAAGAACCATTGTGACTAACCAAAAAGGACCTAAGAAAATTTGGGTACCTAATGTCAAAACTTAATTTTTTTATATATGTGTGTCTTGCATCCCAAGGAATAAATCAAAAATGATATCTTGATAGCGGGTGCTCAAGACACATGACCGATGATGAATTCCAATTCATTACACTTGATACAAAAGATGGAGGGATGGTCACCTTTGGAAACAATAGCAAAGGAAAGATCATCGGTATAGGTAACATTGGTATCACTCCCTCCAAGTATATTAAAAAAAATTTATTAGTAGATGGTTTGAAACATAATCTTTTAAGTATTAGTCAATTTTGTGACAAAGAATACAAAATTATTTTTGAATCTTCATTATGCATAGTAACTAGTCTCAATGATGAAGATATTAAATTTGTTGGGCATAGACATGGTAATGTTTATATGATAGATTTGAATGATCTTTCCAAGATAAACATACAGTGCCTAGTAACCTTGAATGCCAAAATTAATGAGACTAATTGGCTTTGGCACCATAAGCTTACACATATTAGCATGCATTCACTTTCAAAACTTATTAAAAAAGAATTGGTTATCGGTTTACCTAAATTGAATTTTAAAAAGGATAGAATTTGTGATGCATGTCAACTAGGTAAACAAACAAAAATCTCATTCAAATCTAAAAATATTGTTTCAACTTTTAGGCCATTAGAATTATTGCACATAGATTTATTTGAACTCACTAGAACTACTAGTTTAGATGAAAAATAATGTGGCTTTGTAATTATTGATAATTTTTTTTTATTTTATATGATTTTTTTTTTGGCATATAAGGATGAAACTTTTCATGTGTTCTCAAAATTTTATCGAAAAGTTACTAACAAAAAAAATTTTTCAATTCAAAATATTCGAAGTGATCATGGAACCGAATTTGAAAATCAAGATTTTAAAAAGTTTTGAGATGAAAAAGGCATTGACCATAACTTTTCAGCATTTAGGACACCCCAACAAAATGGGGTAGTAGAAAAAAAAAATAGAATCCTTGAAGAAATGGCCCGTATCATGCTATGTGAAAGCAATCTCTCAAGATACTTTTGGATAGAAGTAATTAACACGGCATGTTACATTTTAAATCATACTTTAATTAGATCAATTCTAAAAAAAATACCCTATGAGCTTTGAAAAGGAAGAAAACCAAACATTATATTTTTTTCATATTTTTGGTTGTCGATGTTTTGTTTTGAATAATGGTAAAGAGAAATTAAAAAATTTTGATGTAAAATTTGATGAAGCTATTTTTTTTTGTTACTCCTCTTCTAGCAAAGCTTTTAGAATTTTCAACAAAAAAATTTTAGTAGTAGAGGAGTCAATGCATGTTATTTTTGATGAGACTAATGATCTTCCTTCAAAGAAGAGTGAAGGTATTGATGATGCAGATTCTCTTATAGAAGGGATGAAGGAGCTCACACTAAAAAACTCAACAATTCAAAATAAAGAAGAACATGAAAATAAATAAGAGGATGAAGGTGAAGAACAACAAGAACAACCTCAAGGTACAAATAATCTATCCAAAGAATGGAGGTATGATCACAATCACCTCAAAAAATTAATCATTGGTGATCCTACACATGGAGTAAGAACTCATTCTTCACTTAGAGATGTATACAATCATTTTGTATTTGTTTCTTATTTTGAACCTAAAATCATAGATGAAGCTGAAAAAGATTATAATTGGATAAATGCAATGTAAGAGAAACTTAATCAATTTAAAAAAAATAATGTATGGACTTTAGTATCAAGATCTAAAAATTATCCAGTAATTGGCACAAAATGGGTATATAGGAATAAATTAGATGAACATAGAAATGTAATTAGAAATAAAGCAAGATTGATTGCAAAGAGTTATAATCAAGAAGAAAAAATTGATTTTGATGAGACCTTTGTACTTGTTGCTAGATTAGAAGCAATTAGACTTTTACTTGCATATGCATGATTTATGAATTTTAAATTATTCCAAATGGATGTCAAAAGTACTTTTCTAAATGGTTAAATTGCTGAAGAAGTATATGTAGAACAACTTTCTGATTTTAAAAATCATATTTTTTCTAATCATATTTTCAAATTAAACAAAGTATTATATGGTTTAAAACAAGTACCTAGGGCTTGGTATGAAAGGTTAAGTAAATTTTTTCTTAATAATGATTTTTCAAGAAAAAATATAGATACAATCATTTTCATTAAAAGAAATCATGATGATATCTTAGTTATACAAATATACATTGATGACATTATATTTGGATCTACTAATGAAACTCTTTGTCAAGATTTTGCTAAGCTCATACAGGGGAAGTTCGAGATGAGCATGATGGAAAAACTTACATTCTTTTTCGGACTCCAAATCAAACAAATAAAGGAAGAAATCTCCATCATCCAAAGCAAGTACACAAGAAAACTACTCAAAAGATTTGGAATGGAGGGCTCTAAAGCAATTGGTATCCCCATGAGCCCATCATGTAAGCTTGACAAGGATGAAGGAGGTAAAAATGTAGACTCAAAATTTTATAGAGGTATGATTGGCTCTTTATTATATTTAACTGCTAGTAGACTAGATATTATGTTTAGTGTTTGTCTATGTGTACACTTTCAATCAAATCCAAAAGAATCACATTTAAATATAGTTAATTTTTTTTTTAAATATTTAAAAGGTACATAAACTCTAGAATTATGGTATTCTAAGGACTAATCAATTGACTTAATAGGATATTCAGATACCGATTTTGCTAGATGTAGATTAGATAGAAAAAATACTAGTGAAACTTGCTAATTTCTAGGAGTTAACTTAATCTCTTGGTTTAGCAAGAAGTAAAATTTGGTGGCACTGTCTATGGTCGAGATCGAATACATTACAGCTGGAAGTTGCTGTGCTCAAATCTTATGGATTAAGCAACAACTTGAGGACTTTGACATCAAACTTAATGAAACTATCATAAGATGTGATAATACTAGTGCTATTAATCTAATTAAAAATTCAGTTCAGCACTCTAGATCAAAGTATATTGAAATTAGATATCATTTTATAAGAAAATATATCCAAAATAATGATATAATTCTTGATTATGTATGTACTAAAAAATAATTGGCTGATATCTTTACCAAAGCCTTAAGTGAAGATAGATTTTATGAAATTAGAAGAGAACTAGGAATCTTTGATCCATCAGCTTAAGTATCTTTTTGATTTCAAGTTTTTTTTGCTAAAAATTTATTGAACCAAATTTTGAGGTCAATTATCATCTCTCCTTTCTTAAAAGCTCAAAACTATCCTTCATATGATCAATCTCTTAAATAGACACCCTTCCCTCAAGTTTTAATTTTTTTTTCAAAAATTTTTCATTATTTTTTTTGAATTTTCCTAGCCATGAGTCGACCCCAGTGTCAACCCTAGGATAAACCTATAGTTTTTATTAAAACCCATCGGGTGCTCTGTTTTATTGAAAAATCTCCGTTAGTTAAGCAGGCTGACCCTTTGCCTTTTATCTTCCTCATCCATCCTTCTTCCCATCGGGTTTTCCCCTTCAAATCGCCCTTTTAGGAACTAAATTTTTCTTCTTTTTCTTCTTCATTTAGGCGGATCAAGCTTACCCTAGCTTCAAACCCTCTTCTCCAAACTGACGGTCTATCTCCCCAAAATCTTTATTTTTCCTCTAAAATCTTTTTCACTCTATCTCTCATTAGGTCTTCTAAGTGGTTTGCCAGTCTCTCTTCTCTGAAATGGCTCTCAAAAAGAAGCTACCGTAGAGAAGAAAGTTTGCTCGTGGGTTAGAGGAGGAAGTGCGCAGAAAAAGAATGACAGTCGAGCCCTCTCCTACTCCAACCCCAGTTTCAGGTCCTGCTCCAGCTTCTTCACAGTCCCCACTTAGTTCAAGTAAGGTACCACTCTCCAATCAAAAGATAGAATCTGGAAAGAACATAAATTTTAAGTTTTTTGAATAAGAGGGGTTCTCAATTGGATCAAAAATTAAAAATCAAGAATAGGAGTTTTACTGTTTATTGAAAGAAAATACTTATGTTGATTTGGTTAGAGAGTTCTATTTAAATTTAAGTTACTACAATGGAACAGTGAAGTCTTTAGTGAAAGGTATTAACATTGTTCTTGATCCATTGCATTTGGGACAAATCTTGCACTTGCTTTGTGAAGGTTATACTCATATGGAGCTCCCAATCAAAGAAGAGGGACTAAGTGTTATTTTAGGGAGAGGATTTACTAAAAATTTAAATAAATTAGAAGCAAGAATACTTTTAGTAGAGATGAGACTTTTGCATCACATGATGACTGAACTTTTTATCCCTAGGAGTGGCAGGCATGACCTCTTATCTGGTAGAGATATATGCATCATGTACCATGTGATCATCGAGACCCCCTTGAACCTTCCTACTCTGATGATTGAGGCCATGAGAGAGACCCTAAATAGGTCTAAGGCTCACCTGCCTTTTGGTATGGCACTCATCCTGATCTTTAGAAGGTTCGGAGTCTATTTTAAGGGGGAGGCGGTTACCAGATTATCATATTCTGACACCATCAACCGCCACACACTGCACCGTATGAATTTTTCAAAGACTGATGGCGATTGGTCGAAGCGTGTTAAGGAGAGAGTAGAGGAGGGAACGTCTTCACCTCCTCGTGATCACAGAACATCTCTTGATATTCAGTTCATATCTGATCATGATGCTGGTCCCTCAAAGTCAGTGAGGAGGGATGCTTCTGTACAACAATCAGAGAGCAGAGTAGATCCTTCAGTGATCAGATTTGCAGATGATCAGATTCAGTTGATTTTTCAGCAGATTGCTTCTATCTTATCCTAGTAGTTTGCCATCTCAAGTTTTACTCAGAGAACGACATCTCAGATTGATCCAGATCAAACTGATCTCTCATGTCTCTACTATCTTTCAGATGCTTACAGCTCAGTCTGTACGACTTGAGGAGCTTGAGGGATACATTCTGAGACTGACGGGCAGAGTTTTAGATTTGCAGAGGTAGGTATTAGCCTTAGCCCATCTCCAACCATAAGAGGACATCACGGAGGTCTCCAACCTGTCTGCAGAGGCAGCTAGGCTTCGAGATGTTTTGGAGAGTGACTTTGATTTTTTGAGGAGAGAGATCAGGGACTCCAGTGAGGCTGTCTCTACTCAGATTGGTATCCTGATGCAGTCTATGTCGAGAGCTTTGGAATAATTGGATACCATCAGACTTGCTCCTCTAGCACAGCACATATCTTTCCAGGCTCCAGGACCTTCTCGCCCTTCTGCTCGTGCCGGTTCTTCTACTCGTGGTCAAGGCTGACGTGGTTGAGGACGTGCCCGTGGCTTTGATCCTGAGTCTCCTCATCATATCTCTGACTCTTCTGATTCTGACACCTCTAGCCATGATATTTATTAGATCTAGCATAGTTAGTCTTTTATGTCTAGGATCTAACTTATGGCTTTTGTATTTGTTGACTGATTGACTTATGGATAGTTATATTTTTTGTTACCCATGACTTTTGTATGGCCTATGTATTTTGACTTGACTCTTATGTATTGTGACACTTATGTATTTGATAACTTTTCAGTCATATTTTGGATATATATATATATGCTTTTAACTTCTATGAATGTCATTTGAATTGATTTTTATGAAAGGCATCAATTGAAATGTCTTAATTATGTGATATAAAAAATACCTCATATATGTGCTATGAAATATTATGAATGGTAATATCTTCTATACGAGCAAATTAAAATATCTTTTATGATTGCTATAGTGAGGGGGAGTCTTTTTTATTTTTCTTTAAAAACTCCTTAAGATCTTAATTGGTGTTGTCAAAAAGGGAGAGTAAAGAAAGAAATAAAATCGAACAATAAGCAAATATGTCAAAGAAAATAATTTTATAAGTAATTTTTAAACTAATCTTCAAACTACTCATGATGTATTTTATTCAAATAATTGGCTATAATGTTTAAGTGATGTATCTTCATAAATTTAAAATTCTTAATCAATGCTTTATATATGTTATATTTTACTTTTGCTCAAGTATTTTGTCATCATAAAAAAGGAAAAGATTGTTGCTCCATGAATTGATTTTGATGATTACAAAATATTTGAGAGGGTTACTAATGATTTTGGCTTGAAAAAAAATTTATTGTATTTCAGAGGTAAAATCATAATTTTATCAAGTTCTAATTCAAAAACTTTAAGAGCAAGAACAGAAGATTGTGATCTATTAGAGGTAATTTTATATTTTTTGGATATATATTTTGAGAGAAAATCAAATTTAAAGAAAAGGGTCGACCCCTGTCAAAAGGGGCTGAACGGCACGCTATTTTTGACTGGCACACCCAGAGGAGACGATCCTAGGATCTATCTCTATGCCAGAGGTCGACCCCAGGGTCAACCTCTATTGTCTGTGCAAGCCAAAGATACAGAATAGTCACTTTTTGTTCTACGCCACAGAGGGGGTCGACCCTTGTGCAGGGGACGACCCTAGGGTCGACCCCTATGACGAAAAATCTCCATAACGACTAGTTTTCAATCCATTTTAGTCATATATTATGTTCATTTAAAGCTCTCCAACGGCTCTAAATCTATCCAGATTTCTCTTCAATATCTATTGAAGATATAAAGGCACTTAAATTGTAGAGATTCAATCCTTCATTTCAGCCCTAAGTAAAAAGTTCTCTTCAAGCAAAAGAAGCTTTCATTTCAAGTTTACCAACCCCTCAAGAGCTCATTCAAGTCTTCAACAATCTTGAGAAAAATCAAAAAAGCTTCTTTTTTATTGTGTAAAGTATACTTAAAGTTTTATTTGCTCATTAAAGGAGCTAAACTTGTATTTCTTTGTCATTAACTCTTATACTCTATTTCTGTCTTGATCTTTAGTTTTGAAAGGATTTCAAAACTTGGATAGATTGATCCGAACCTTGAATCAGATTGTTTTGGGTTGGCTTGTATCTAGAAAATAAGTGTTCTAGCTTGGGATAGCTAGAGTCGGAGGTACCGACGTTGTATTCTTGTTGAATATATTTTAGTGGATTTAAATTTTCAAGTAGGAGCTTGGAGAGTGGATGTAGGTACAAGGTTGGCGCCGAACCACTATAAACCTTGATTGTTTGTAGTGTGCTTACTTGCTCTCTATCTAAATTTCTTTATTTTCTTGCATTCTTGCATCTCATTTCTACACTTTGCTTAAATCACTTACTACATATAACTTGCTTATTATTACTTAATCCTTGAGGTTCTAAATTAACTTTAAAATTTTAGAAATCCAATTCACCCCCCCCCCCTCTTGGGTTGCATAGCTGGGCAACATCACTTGATCCGACCTTTGCTCTAGTCTCTCTCTTTCTAGATCAGCTGGCAATTTAATCCTCTAGACAATATTATAAAATAGAATGTTACATAGGTTTTATTATAAATGAAAAGTATATTTACATCGAGACTAGCGCCATCAGTGGTGTGATGGTGGCATCAATGACTTCCCCTAAAAGTTAGGAAGAATGATGCCCCTCAGGGTGCCATTCTTTTTATCTCCTCGATTTTATCTTCTATCCCCTACGCCTCTAATAGAGATAGCATTGATTATGCTGGCCGTTAGTCAATTGTTGTTATTCTTCTCATCAAAAACTCGACCTTATCACTCTTGCACGTACTTGCCAAGATAGGCTTTGTGGATCAAGGCTTTAGTCTCATTCTTACATTGGCAATACTCTTTGGTATCATGGTCATGGTCATGGTGGAAGCGACAGTACCTCCTCCTGCTCTTATCTGAAGGAGATTTTATCCCTATTCAGCTAAGCTTTTAGAGCATCAGAAAGTACTTTCTGATCTTCCAAAAATATTTTTGAATGATACGTACAGTGATGTTTGATAAAAAATCAAAAAGTTATTTTCGCTTTGCTAGAAAGCTAAAAAGGTTTACTTAGAAAAAGTTTTATTTTAAAGATTTCCTCAAAAATACTTTCAGCTAATGTCGGAAAGCTGTTTTGATTTAAATAAAATTTTTTAATGATCAAAATATCCATTAATAAATTTTATAATTACATCTTATATCATATTATATTATATTATATTATTATAAATATAATATAATAATAAATTAATATTATGGTATATTATAAATATATAACATAATCTATTATTAAATTAATATATAATTTGATATAATAATATTTAATAATAATATAATATAATTTATTATTAAATTAGATTATAATCTATTATTTTATATTACATTATATATAAACATTATATATTGTATCATAATTGTAATAATATTATATTATAGCATAATATAATATAATAAAATATTATTATATTACATTATATGATAATGATATTATATAATAAAATAATATTTTAAAATATAATATTATTTACATTATAAATATATAATATGATCTATTATAATATTATTATATAATAATAATCATATAATATAATATAATAATATTTTAATAATAATATCATATAATTATATTATAATCTATTATTTAAATAGATTATAACCAATATAATATATTACATTATAAATTATATTATAATTATTATAATAATATTATATCATATTACAATATTATGTTACATTATATGATAATAATATTATATAATATAATAATATTTTAATACATAATAATATATATTATTATATTATATTATTCTTCACTATACAACACCATGCAATATCTTTTATTATCATTTTATCATACCAAAAGTACTTTTTTATTTTAGTTGCCAAACATATGTTAAAATTTCAAGTACTTTATAAATGAATTGATTATCAAACAGCAAATAGCTTCTTATAAAAATTATACTTCCAAAAGTTCTACTTCTTAAAAGCTGTATTTCCAAAAGCTCCAAAAGCTCCAAAAACTCCACTGCTAACAGTCATCCCAAATAGGACCTTCATCAGCCCAGGCCATCGCAGATACCCCTGACCCTCAAGCTCCATCAGAATCTGAGATCATAGGACTCACAGAGGAGTGTAGCCGTTGAATCATCGGGGAAGGCTTCTCGGACGATAGCTCTTTCGTGGTTAGGAGGATTCCATCTCGATCTGGGCCGGTCGGGGATCTTTCCATCCCTTCTTTTTAATGGAGATTTTCTTTCTTTTCGCCTACCTATGAAGCTCTCGAGCCTCCTCTACCTGATCATACTTTTGAGCTCAGACTAGCAGATTGGCATAGTCCTTCAAAAATTTTTTATTAAGGAAGAAGGTGAGGCACTCATTCCGTAAGCTTCACTTGAGCACTGACATGGCCACCAACTGATCGAGGTCTTGCACCTCAAGTGTGGCAGCATTGAAGCAGACAATATAGTTGTGCAGTGACTCACCCCTTCTTCGTGGAGAGAGAAGAGGCCGTCAAAATTTCTTGGTTAGGGTCAGTGGCTGCTAAAGTGAGTAATGAACAACCTGCCAAGCTACTCGAATAAATAGATGGATTTCGATCAGAGTCTAGAGTACCATATCCGCACCGACATTCTAAGGGTGGCTGGGAGGTGAGATACAAGAGAGCATCTAAAGTGTCCTAAAGCATCATAAGGATTCTATAACCCTGTAGATGATCAAGAGGATTTATGAAGCCATCATATAATTCCAGCTAAAGCACTTTGGATCGGTTTAGGATCGATTCCTCCATGATATCTTGGGTGAATGGTGGTCGAGAGTCAAAGTCGAGATCGTCACTGCTCTAGTGAGGCCCAATCTAGATTTCATCAAGACGACACTCAATATCCCAAACTTTCTTTTTGAGCTCCTCCCCCTATCAAGATCTTCCAGGCTTAGGAGAATAGACTGGGATCGAATCACTGGTAGAGGAAGAGCTTCTTTATCATGCGCCTTCTTTTAGGCTTCGAGGGGAAGGTGAATGGACTGGAATGGCAGTGGAGTGGTGAGAGTGCCGTCGGATGGTGGGTCCCGGACTTTGAGAATGAGATCACTGGCTGAAATAGGAGGGAACCACCATCGCTATTGTTATTGCTTTGTCATTTGTTGGAGTAGCTATATAGCATCGATCAGCTCCTGGATCTAGTATGCCAAGACTTCGAACGAAAGTGGATTTATTATGGCCGGAGGCTACACTGCATCAGATCCACAAGTAGCACTACTCCAACTATATTAGGTAGATTGTTGATGGGAGGCAGTAGATAGAACTATCAATTTGGGTTGGGCCATCGGATTGTCCCACCCCACCATGTAAATGGGGTAGATTGGGTTCATGTTTTAGCAACCTATTTAAAAATGGGTCAAATAACCCACTTTGTTTGGATTGGCGGATCAAGGTGGGCTAGTCCGGCTCTTTATATATATATATTAGTCAATTACTTACCAACCCCCAACCCCAAACCCAAATCTCCTTATCCCCTTTCAACGAGAAAGATAGGAGAGACTGTCAGACCACTGCCGTCGCTGTCGTTGTCACTATCGTCGCTGCTGCGTCTGGATGCCATCGGTCGTTGCCTAGTTTCCATCACCCACAATAAGTCTCTTCTCTTTATTTTTTTTGTTACAGACCCGACAATTGGCAAGCTCCTCTGTGCTCTCTGACACCCGAATCGCGGCCCCCTCCTCCCCCCACTCCTCGATGAGTGCATCCCGACCCTCCACAAGCTCCTCCGTGCTCCCTGATGCCCACATCGCAGCCCCTGGCCTCCCTCCCTCCCCCTCGATGCTCGTATCTTGGGCCCCCACGAGCTCCTCCGTGCTCTTCGATGCTCGAATCTCGACCCTTCTCCTCCCCCACTCCCCGATGAGCTCCTTCTCCCCTACATCGTGCTTCCATCCCCCTGCGCTCCCCTCTTCCCCCTGCTCCCCGACAAGCTCCTCCACCCCAGCACCCGCACCTTGATCCTCCGCGAGGCCACGACTTCCCCTATGGCCGCATGCAGCACGTCTCGACGCCCGTACCTCACCCCAGTCCCCACCCTCCGTGCCCCCCATGGCCGCCATGCTCACATCTCCCCGCCCCCCCTCCTCGAGTCCCCTATGGGCTTCTCCACCCTCGCTCTCTCTCAACCCCTCCATCCGGTATGCCCGTGAGTCCACCCCACACTTCCACCCCTCCACTTGGGCTTCCCCGCGCCCACTGGCGCCATCCATAGAACCCCAACAACCTGATTTTTGTGTTGTTTTCTTATGCATGTAACTATTTGAATCTCTTATTTATGCTTTTATTTTGTTTGATTGTTGTTTTAATTGATTTTTTTTTGTTGATTGAATGATTGGTAGATTATCAGCTTGTTTCTCTATTGTGTGGGCGTATGGCTGATTACTTACATCATAACTGTATCTATGAGTATAAAGAATCAAGTTGTAAATATAGATAGTGATGAAGTGTCTGAAGAATCCAAATTAGATAGTAAAAATGAAACTGAACCTGAGGTTGAGAAATCAAATAAAAGGGCAAGGAGAATATTCAGATGTTTGGAATTATTTCACAAAAATGGGGAAAGGCAAAGATGGTGTAAAAAGGATAGCTTGTAATGGATGTGAAAGACAATATAAATATGATGGAAAAGGATATGGGACCTCTTCTATGACCCATCATCTTCCAAAGTGTCCTATGAAATAGTTTCATGATGTAGGGCAAATGATAATTAGTGTTGATAGAAAACAAAGATCTAGAAAAATAGATCAAAAAATTTCTCGTGAATTGTGTGCATCTGTCATTATTCAATATGATATGCCCTTTTCATTTGTTGAGTATTTTAGGATTAGGGCTTGGGTGAAGTATATCAATCTTGATGTTGTTCCTATTTCTAGAAACACTGTTTGTAGTGATATTCAAAAAATTTATTGAGGGAGAAAGAGAAGTTGAAATAACTCTTAGCTAAGATTCCTAATAGAGTTTGCTTGACTTCTGATGTATGGACTACATGCACTAGTGAGGCTTATATTACTTTGACTGCTCATTATATTGATGATGGTTAGAAATTGAATAGTAAAATTTTAAATTTTGATCATATGCCTTCTCCACACTCGGAGGTTGAATTAGCTGCAAAGTTGTATGAATGTTTGAAGGATTGAAGAATTGAGAATAAGATTTTTCTCTGACACTAGATAATGCCTCTAGTAATAATAATATGCAAGATAATTTGAAAGAGCAGCTTTGTTTGAATGATAGTTTATTATGTGGTGGTGAATTTTTTCATGTACGGTGTTGTGCTCACATTCTTAACTTCATTGTTCAAGAAGGGTTGAAAGTAGCCAATGATGCTTTGGTTAAGATTAGGAAATCAGTCAAGTATGTGAAGGGTTCGGAGAGTAGGATGCAAAAATTTGATGAATGTATTAAGCGGGTTGGTGGCACTGATACTTCTATTGGCTTATGTTTGGATGTGTCTACCTGTTGGGATTCCACATATTTGATGTTGGAGAGTGCAATCAAATACAAAAAAAATTTTGCTTCTCTCCAATTGGTTGATAAGAACTATAAATTTTGCCCTACATCCTTTAAGTGGATAAGAGAAGAGAAAATATGTGAGTTCCTAGGGCCATTTTATGAGACTACCAACTTGATTTTCGATTCTTCTTATCCTATCTCTAATCTTTATTTCATGCAAGTTTCAAAGATTGAGTGCTTGTTGTTGGAAAATGAGTGGAATGAAGATGTAGTGATAAGTGAAATGTACAAGAGGATGAAAGGCAAGTTTGATAAATATTGGAGTCAATATAGCGTTGCACTTGCATTTGGGGCTGTTCTTGACCCACGCATCAAACTTACAATGTTGGAATATTTTTACTCAAAGATTGATGCAAGTAAAGCAAAAGATATGGTGAAGAAGGTGAGGACAAAGTTGAACGAGCTTTTTGAGCAATATGCCAACTCCACAATGCACCAGGTAGTTCTTTCCAATCTCCATCCATATCACATGCATATATGCCAATGTTAAGTGAAGGATTAATTGGAAATGAAGGCAAAGAAATACTTGATGTAAGTGTCTCATCTTGTACTCTTTTTAATGTTTTTTTTTCATATTCACATTTATTTTATTAGTTATATATCTAACTTGTGTTTCTAATTGATATAGGAAATTAAAATGTTTGAGAGCCAAACTATTACAATGCTAGAAAATCCTAATTGGATCTCTATTTGGAGGAGCCGAAACTTGAGTTTGGATTCTACGAAGAATTGGATGTATTGCACTATTGGAAGAATCATAAGCATCGATTTCTAATTCTTTCATAATGCCATGTGATGTTTTGGCTATTTCGATTACTATTGTTGCATCAAAATCAGCCTTTTCTATTGGTGCTCAAGTGCTCAACAAATATAGAAATAGCATGCTTCTGGAGAAAGTGCAGGTTCTTCTTTGTACTCGTAATTGGCTACATGGTTTTGTTCCTAATGGTAAGCTTATCTTATGCTTTAGATGTTACTTGATTTTTGCTCCCTACTACTTTTTTTTGGTGGTTGATTTCTTATTTTTAGCTTGCGGTACTTGTAGATGAAGATAATGATTCAGCTATGAAAGTGAAAGCATCTCTTTCAAAGAAGAGTTCTAATATTATTGAAGAGATAATTGATGAAGAAGAAGAAGAGGATGAAAAATTGAATGATGAGGACCACAATGATAATATGGAAGATAATTTTTTGGGACTTTGATTTGCCTCTAAATTAGTTTGAAAATTGAAACTTTAAGTCTTTTAAGTTTGGGTTATATTAAGTATTTAATTTAAGTTTGACAATTTCATTTTATGACTTTAAGAATTGAGAAGTGAAATTTTGATTGGTTGATTTGAGCTTAAATTAAATATGAAATTCTGTTTATGTTATTGTTTATATATTTTTTTTAGAATTTTGGTGGGTTGGCCCGCTTAACCCATGACCCATGGTGGGTTGGGTTGGGTCGGGTTGGGGTTTTCCCAACCAACCAGTTAAATAGGCCAGCCCGCCCCGATCCATTTAGAGGTTGGTTGGGGCAGGTCAACCCATCTTGATAGCTCTAGCAATAGAGTTCTGTGCTCTCATCTGCACCATATCTTTTTTTTTCTCAACAAGGGCCTGAACCCTTTTTCTAATGCCAATCTGTTGCTGCAACGCTCTTAAAAGGTTCTAACATGGTTGGAGTTGGATGTTGGAGGGTACTTGCAAAGAAAGTCTACACTCATCGAGGGTGTTCTGATAGGGGATCCTCTGATGCTTAAGTTAGTCAGAGCTTTGAAAACAGTAGAGAAAAAAGATGGCAAGGGTGGAGTGAGCTTACTTTTGCTTGCTTATCTTAGGATCTTCTTCATACTTCTTTTATTTGGAGGTTGAGCCCGCAGGCTGCTAACCGAAATCTATGTTTGTTATGCCAGCTCTGCAAGTTGCTAGGCTGCATTTTAACCTTCATCATGGAAGAAATCTCTTTCACTCCTCTATATCAATATTGTTAGTTGTGAGTATCAGACGCGGACTCCACCTGTGTGTTTGGCTGCATGGATGATGTTTGGATCCATAGCCGGTACAACCTCGCCACATCATCTTGGATGCGTTCCTGTAGAGGATTGGTATCACTCAGTAGATCTTTTCATAATAGTATTTTTAGATCAACTTTTCAAATTGACTTTTCTTATTACCTCCGATAATTTAAAAGTCGTGCAATTTACATGCATATTTTGGATCTTAAAGGTCACAAACTTGAGCAAGAAGCTACCAAGGATACGTTTTCTTGATATCCTTCTAGGTGCCTTCGCTTTGTTGAACCATGAAGAAAGGACGGACTCCTGCATGCCACCAGCAATGTGGCCACTTCAGGCGGAATTCTCTCATTCCCTAGCATAACCCATGCATATTGCTACTTTTTAAATGAATGGCTTCTCCGAGGAAACATCCTTTCCTCCTGGCATTTATAAAAAAATAAGTTTTTTATATGTATACCCTTTCAAATATTCAAATTTATATAAATTTTTTTAAAAAATTAATATCTGCTTGTATACTCTCATAAGATATCTTTTTTTATATATGTATTTATATCATCTAACATCGTTAAAAATTAATGGTTTAAAATTAAAATGACTAAAATATTCTTATGAATAGATGTATAAAAAAAATTTATGAGGATATATATGCAAATAGTAATTTTATCAGGGTATTCACCCAAATTTGAATATTTGAAAAGATATACATACAAAAAATTCTTAACATAAATACACATCTCTTGATTTGTTAATTCTTTTCTTATTCTAATAGAAAAAAATTAACATATATAACTAAAATAATAAATTTACTTAAGTTATTAATTTATATAGATAAAATAATCTTTTTATCAAATGATAGATCAAAATTATTTTATCTAGAAAATAAATAGATCATGACCATTCATGTTTCCTCTAATGTATAATAATATGCTTCTAAAAAAGATATTTAAACTTGATACTAGATGAATAGCTTATACATTTGTATAGAATAGATATAGTTGTAGATTTGGACATTAGATAACAATAAAAATTTATATCTTATTATATTTTATTTTAAAAATTTTTATCAAAAATATTTTTATGAAGTATATAAGATATATCATGTTGTTATATGATAGACCTAATCATCTAATCTTATATAAAAATAAAATATAATATAGTATTTTAATATATAAAATATTATATAATATCATCATCGTGTTGTTATATTATGTAATATGTTACTACATTATCGAATAAAAAGGTCTGAATCTATCTAGATGAAATAGATAAAAATTAAATTAAAATTTTTTACGTGTATATCCTTCTAAACATTCAAATTTGCATGAATATCCTCATGAAATTACTATTTATATATACTCTTATAAATTTTTTTTATGCATCTACCTAAAGGATATTTTAGTCATTTAAATTTTAAATCATTAATTTTTTAACGATGTTAAATGATATATGTACATATATAAAAAAAATAAAAAAAAAGATATACATGTAAAATAAATATTTTATGAGCGTATACATA